>NC_069502.1:804816952-805116952 GCF_027579735.1 Bombina bombina | reverse complement strand
GAAAAATGTTAGTTATTAAATTGGTTTTGATCCCTATTATGTTATATTTGGCTATCTTTTTCCACCACCTGAGAGGATTTTTCAGAGAATTTTGAGAGTGTTGTTTTCTTTTTTCTGGAGTTCTGGTATGGAGCGTTTGAAAAGAGATGTTGTTGTTAAGAGTAAGAATGTTGGTGGTAAGGGTTTTCCAAATGTGGAGAGATTTTTGGCTGTGAAATATGTTATTAGGTGTGTGGTTCTGAGTGGTAAGGATAGCATGACTGGTTGTATGGTAAAGTATGCTTGTGGAAATGTTTTAAGACGATATGGTTTATTTGAGATTGATAGAAAGAAACCGGTATGTTTTGCTGTTCCGTGGTTTTATGTAATGGTGGAATGTTGGATTAAAAAATATGGTTTGGAGAATGTTAGTAGGGAGATGTGGTGTGCAAACAGAATGGTGTTGAAAATGTTGGAGAAGAAGGAAGGTCTTGAGTTGATTGGGGGTTTGAATGAAAATGAATGTGTGTTGGTATGGAAAAATGTGTGTAATAAGTATTTGATGAATAGGCAGAAAGATATTAGTTGGATGAGTGTGCATAAGTGTTTGCCAACAAGGGATTTTCAGAGAATGCGTCATTTAGTGGCTTCAGAAGTGTGTCCTAGAGATGGTTGTTTTCAAAGCGAGAGTGTTATTCATTTGTTTTGGAATTGTGAGTATGCTAGGGATGTTTGGAGAAGTTTGAAAAGGATGATTAAGGGTTTGACTGGAGTGCAATTTTTTACTTTTAATATGATGATGTATGGTTTGTGTGGAAGTAGTGTGGAAAAGGAGAAAGCAAGATTGATATGGTTGTTGGCATGTTGTGTGAAGGAGGTGTTGTGGGATGTGCGTAATATTTTGATTTTTAAGAAAGAGGTAGTTACTGTAGGTAATTGTGTGGGTATGATCCGTGGGAAATTGTTTTTGTATTTTTCTTTTGATAGGAGGCGATATGGGGAATTAGATTCTGAAGGCATCTGGAAGACAAAGAAGTGGAAGGATTGGATTATTTAGTTTTTTTTGTTTTGTTTTTTCCTCGTTTGTTTTTGTCTGTATTTGAAATATGTTTAATTTTATTTTGTGTGATTATTTAAGTTTAATGTTTGCATTTTGATTTTTTTCTGATGACAAAAATTTGGGTTAATATGTCAGTTTTGTAACAAGAGATATTTTGTTTGCATTTGTTATTATGATTTTATTTTGTATATATGCATATATGATTATTTTTCTAATAAAAGAATTACGAAACGATCGTCTGGGGTTGTCATGTTCCTTGTTCAGAGGAGAATTGCCTGGTATTTCGGGCTGGACTGACCATGTCGGCGGGATCAGACTGATATACTACAGGAAAGTTTTCCTCTGTGAAAGCACAATTGGGCAGAAAGAAGCTACTACCAGGTGGTAACCGGGCCATAGAACAAGCTATTGATGCTGCTGTTCATTCCTGGCAGACTGCTTCTCATTCTGTTTTGCATATGTAAATATGACCCTGAGGATAGTCTCCCTAAGGGTGATGGGGGAAACCAGACGTGGACTCCTTGCCCAATGTGCTTAGAGGCATATGGCTGCACCTCACTGACAAGGCCCAAAGGAGGCCGAAACGATCATCTGGGCTTGTCATGTTCCTTGGAGAATTGCCTGGTATTTCGGGGCTGGACTGACCATGTCGGCGGGATCAGACTGATATACTACAGGAAAACTTTCCTCTGTGAAAGCACAATTGGGCAGAAAGAAGCTACTACCAGGTGGTAACCGGGCCATAGAACAAGCTATTGATGCTGCTGTTCGTTCCTGGCAGACTGCTTCTCATTCTGTTTTGCATATGTAAATATGACCCTGGGGATAGTCTCCCTAAGGGTGATGGGGGAAACCAGACGTGGACTCCTTGCCCAATGTGCTTAGAGGGATATGGCTGCACCTCACTGACGAGGCCCAAAGGAGGCCGAAACGATAGTCTGGGGTTGTCATGTTCCTTGTTCAGAGGAGAATTGCCTGGTATTTCGGGGCTGGACTGACCATGTCGGCGGGATCAGACTGATATACTACAGGAAAGTTTTTCTCTGTGAAAGCACAATTGGGCAGAAAGAAGCTACTACCAGGTGGTAACCGAGCCATAGAACAAGCTATTGATGCTGCTGTTCGTTCCTAACAGACTGCTTCTCATTCTGTTTTGCATATGTAAATATGACCCTGGGGATAGTCTCCCTAAGGGTGATGGGGGAAACCAGACGTGGACTCCTTGCTCAATGTGCTTAGAGGGATATGGCTGCACCTCACTGACGAGGCCCAAAGGAGGCCAAAACGATCGTCTGGGGTTGTCATGTTCCTTGTTCAGAGGAGAATTGCCTGGTATTTCGGGGCTGGACTGACCATGTCGGCGGGATCAGACTGATATACTACAGGAAAGTTTTTCCTCTGTGAAAGCACAATTGGGCAGAAAGAAGCTACTACCAGGTGGTAACCGGGCCATAGAACAAGCTATTGATGCTGCTGTTCGTTCCTGGCAGACTGCTTCTCATTCTGTTTTGCATATGTAAATATGACCCTGGGGATAGTCTCCCTAAGGGTGATGGGGGAAACCAGACGTGGACTCCTTGCCCAATGTGCTTAGAGGGATATGGCTGCACCTCACTGACGAGGCCCAAAGGAGGCCGAAACGATCGTCTGGGGTTGTCATGTTCCTTGTTCAGAGGAGAATTGCCTGGTATTTCGGGGCTGGACTGACCATGTCGGCGGGATCAGACTGATATACTACAGGAAAGTTTTTCTCTGTGAAAGCACAATTGGGCAGAAAGAAGCTACTACCAGGTGGTAACCGGGCCATAGAACAAGCTATTGATGCTGCTGTTCATTCCTGGCAGACTGCTTCTCATTCTGTTTTGCATATGTAGATATGACCCTGGGGATCGTCTCCCTAAGTGTGATGGGGGAAACCAGACGTGGACTCCTTGCCCAATGTGCTTAGAGGGATATGGCTGCACCTCACTGACGAGGCCCACAGAAGGCGGGAATGATCAGCTGAGGTTGCTTCTCGGGCCTTTGGCTTGGATCAAGTGCAGTTTTCTGTGCTTGGTCTTGGTCTTGGTTTGCTGTCTGGAGACCTGCTCCTTCGGCCTGGGGTCCTTTCCCTTTGGGGTTTGGGCTCCTGCTGCTATTGGGGGGGGTGGCTACTACTTAGGCGTAGAGCAACTGGGTAGTAGGGCCGTCCCCTTGGCATTGTGGCATCGTCCCTGGACTTCAGCCACATGCTGCTTTTGGGGGGGTGCTCTGAAATCCAGCCTAAAGAGGCAATAGGGCAAATATGGCTACCAAGGTGCCAAATGTTCCCCATACACTTCGGGTGTTGATTTCTGAGGACTTTCGAGAGAAGATTGGTTTGGCTCATGTCCAGCAGGTGGTTTTGGAGGGTGTTTTGAAGATGCCAAGAGCAAGTTTGCATTGTGTTCAGTCATTCCCTTCAAGAGGGATTTTTGATGTGGCTTTCACCGATGAGCATTATTTACAGACCTGCTATCAACGGACTATTGATACGGCTGCTGCTCCAGAGTTGGTTGGCATGAAATTTGTTGCCTGTGTGCAGAGGGAGAGAAGAATCCCGGTGACAGTACATATGTACAACCCTTGGGTCACTGATGTGGAAATTCGTCTGTTTCTTTGTCGCTACTTTGATGATGTTCAAGGAGGTAGCAAGCTGAAGAATCAGTTTGGGACTTTCAATGGAAAGCGCAGGTTCTGGGTGCGGTTTGTGCCAGATGAATTAGGTATTGGTGGGAAGCAACCTGTTTGGTCACATTGCTGAAAATTGCCCAGGTGCCAGATGTCGAAATTGCGGTGAGGAGGATCATCTTGTTGCCCATTGTAGTAAACGCCGGACCTGTGACCTGTGTGGTTCTTCAAGTGCAGGATGTGTCCTTTGATGATGTTTCAGGGGCTTGATAGAGTGAAGCCTTCCTATGCTGATGTTGCAAAAAAAACATCTTTAGTTGCAGTTGAGCCATCTGTGAATGAGGAGGAGGTCTCTGATGAGGCATTGAACTCTATATTACCTCTTTTGTGTAAGAAATCTGCAGTTGGGGTCCCTGTCGGAGAGGTGTCTGATGTTCCTGTGGTGGTTCCTGTGGTTGAGAAGGTAGAGGAAGCCCAATCTCATCTTCAGGAGGTGGATCTTGCTACATCTAATGTGATAGCTGCTTCACATGTTCTTGAAGCCCTGTTGCCCAATTCTGTGGATGATACTGTTGCTGCTCCTGGAACAGAGAATTTTTCCTTCACTGAGTCATCTTGTGATGCTGCTCCTGATGCTGTTCTTGGTGAAGGGGAGAACATTGATTGGTCTGCTGTTGTGTCCTCTAGTTCTGAGGAGGATATGGACACTGAAGGGAAAAAATCTGCCTCCAAGCGAAAAATAGATGTGGATTCTGATGGATGGGAAAGTCCTGATTTGAATCTTCCAGTAGTTAAGGGTGCAGATCCAGATACTACAAGTGATGCTGACTCTTTAATTTCAGAGTTTCCTTCTGTCTCTACTAAAGATGTTCCTTCTGACTCAAGCCAGTGTATAGGTGACTTTTCTGATGCCTCTTCTGTTGGTTATCTAGATAAAAGAGATGTGAATCAACTTGCTGAAGTTACTGGTTATGAGGCTGGCAAGGGGGAGCCTAGGAGGTCGGAACGTCACAGAGGCAGATTTAAAGAATCTCCTTTGAGTCCTAAGAAAAGGAAAGGAAAGAAGAAGTCCTGATGTTATTTTTTTTTTTTTTTGTTTTTCTTTAATTTATTTTTGTGATGTTTCTGACCATTTCTTCCCTTAATGTCAGGTGTATGACAACTATAGCAAGGAGAGCTGCAATTTTTAAATTATTATCTGTATGTTCTGCTAATATTTTTTGTTTGCAGGAATGTGGTCTCTCTGAACATCCTAAATGTGCTGACTGGGAATATGGTCCTAAAGTATGGTCTTGTTCTTCTGATAGGAATGGGGGGGTGGGAGTTTTGTTTAAGGGGTTTAGTTTTTCTATCCTTAATGTAGTTCATATTGTCCCAGGTCGGGTACTTTTGGTTAGTTTTAGTTTTTGTGGGACTGTTTTTCGTTTGTTTAATGTATATGCTTCTCCAAATAGGGTAGAACGTTTGCTTAATTTTGAAACTTTAAAGTTTTTTCTGCCAGGTCGAGAGCCAACTTTTTTGGTTGGGGATTTTAATTGTATTATTAAGAATGGGGACAGAGAGGGTGGGAGTGATTGTAGGGTGGATAGCTCAGGGACGTTTTTACTTGATTTGCTTAAATCTTTTGGTTTGAAGGATGCCTTCGGGTCTGTTTCTTTTTCAGGGGAGGGTTTTACTTTCTTTAGTGATAGTTGTGGGATAAAATCTCGAATTGATTTTTGTTTTTTATCTAAATTTTTATGTGTTGATGATTTTTCTTTAAAGCGGATGCCCTTTACGGATCATGCCCTTTTGATGTGTAAGGTGAATTGTGATTTGAAGATCAAGTATGGTAAGGGTGTTTGGAAACGGAATGTGGATTTGTTAGAAGATGAGAAGTTTAAGCGTCAGTTTGTTTGGATGTATGAAAGGTGGCGTGAAAGAAAATGTGATTTTAGTAATGTGCTTATGTGGTGGGAATGGTTGAAGGTGGAAATAAAGAGGTTTTTTATTAAGAAAGGCTGTGAGAAAGCTAGAATGGAAAGGGAGTTGTATGATAAATGGTATCTGAGGTTGTTGTATTTGTATGAATTGAGAAATTGTGGTATTGAGGTGCATGAGGAAATTGCTGAAGCAAGAAAGATAATTAAAAAGTGTATGCATGAAAAAGGAAAGAAAATTGTTTTTATGGCAAGATTGGAGAAAATGGAAAAGGATGAGTCTTGTAGTAAATATTTTTTTAAGAAAGCTTTTGAAGGAAAGACTGGTTTTGTTAGTGTTTTTGATAAGGTTGAGTGTGAAGTTAATGATACGGATGGTGTTTTGCGTGAAGTTCATGAGTTTTACAGTGAGTTGTATAAAGAAAAAACAAGAGATGTTTTATTGGAAAATGAGTTGTTGGAAAACATTGAGGTTAAGTTGGAAAAATATGATAATGATTTGTTAGAAAGGGATCTAAGTTTGGATGAGATTGCAGAGGTTGTTAGGATTTTTAAGAATGGGAAGGTACCTGGTTGTGATGGTTTGCCTGTTGAATTTGATACTAGTTTTTGGAATTTGATTGGGGTTGATATGTTGGATGTTTGTAAGTTTGTTTTTAGAATGAATGTTTTGCCTGTTTCAATGAGGAAAGGTTTGATTGTTTTGTTATTTAAAAAGGGTGATAAGAGAGATTTGAGGAATTGGAGGCCGATTACGTTGCTGAATGTTGGCTATAAAGTTATTGCAAAGGTGTTGGCAAATAGAATGCGTGGAGAGATTGGTAAGGTTGTGGGTGAAGAGCAAGTGTGTGCTGTTCCTGGGCGTCAGATTTCTGAATGTTTGTTGTTACTACGTGATGTACTGTGGTATGTGAGGGAGAGGATGAGGTCTGTTGCTGTTGCTATTGTGGATTTTGAAAAAGCGTATGATAGGGTAGTGCATGATTTTATGTTTCATGTTTTAGAACGTTTAGGTTTTTCTGGTAAGATTATTGGATGGTTTAAATGTTTGTATAGTGATATTGTGAGTCAAGTCCAGGTTAATGGTTTTTTGACTGAGGAATTTTGTGTTAAATCTGGAGTGCGTCAATGATGTCCTTTGTCTCCTGTGTTATTTGTATGTGTCATTGAGCCATTATTAACTATTTTGAGGAAGGATAAATTAGTTAGAGGTGTGAGTGTTCCTGGTAGAAAACTTCAGTTTTGGTCTTTAAGGACTTTATCTTTGGAAGGAAAAATGTTAGTTATTAAATTGGTTTTGATCCCTATTATGTTATATTTGGCTATCTTTTTCCACCACCTGAGAGGATTTTTCAGAGAATTTTGAGAGTGTTGTTTTCTTTTTTCTGGAGTTCTGGTATGGAGCGTTTGAAAAGAGATGTTGTTGTTAAGAGTAAGAATGTTGGTGGTAAGGGTTTTCCAAATGTGGAGAGATTTTTGGCTGTGAAATATGTTATTAGGTGTGTGGTTCTGAGTGGTAAGGATAGCATGACTGGTTGTATGGTAAAGTATGCTTGTGGAAATGTTTTAAGACGATATGGTTTATTTGAGATTGATAGAAAGAAACCGGTATGTTTTGCTGTTCCGTGGTTTTATGTAATGGTGGAATGTTGGATTAAAAAATATGGTTTGGAGAATGTTAGTAGGGAGATGTGGTGTGCAAACAGAATGGTGTTGAAAATGTTGGAGAAGAAGGAAGGTCTTGAGTTGATTGGGGGTTTGAATGAAAATGAATGTGTGTTGGTATGGAAAAATGTGTGTAATAAGTATTTGATGAATAGGCAGAAAGATATTAGTTGGATGAGTGTGCATAAGTGTTTGCCAACAAGGGATTTTCAGAGAATGCGTCATTTAGTGGCTTCAGAAGTGTGTCCTAGAGATGGTTGTTTTCAAAGCGAGAGTGTTATTCATTTGTTTTGGAATTGTGAGTATGCTAGGGATGTTTGGAGAAGTTTGAAAAGGATGATTAAGGGTTTGACTGGAGTGCAATTTTTTACTTTTAATATGATGATGTATGGTTTGTGTGGAAGTAGTGTGGAAAAGGAGAAAGCAAGATTGATATGGTTGTTGGCATGTTGTGTGAAGGAGGTGTTGTGGGATGTGCGTAATATTTTGATTTTTAAGAAAGAGGTAGTTACTGTAGGTAATTGTGTGGGTATGATCCGTGGGAAATTGTTTTTGTATTTTTCTTTTGATAGGAGGCGATATGGGGAATTAGATTCTGAAGGCATCTGGAAGACAAAGAAGTGGAAGGATTGGATTATTTAGTTTTTTTTGTTTTGTTTTTTCCTCGTTTGTTTTTGTCTGTATTTGAAATATGTTTAATTTTATTTTGTGTGATTATTTAAGTTTAATGTTTGCATTTTGATTTTTTTCTGATGACAAAAATTTGGGTTAATATGTCAGTTTTGTAACAAGAGATATTTTGTTTGCATTTGTTATTATGATTTTATTTTGTATATATGCATATATGATTATTTTTCTAATAAAAGAATTACGAAACGATCGTCTGGGGTTGTCATGTTCCTTGTTCAGAGGAGAATTGCCTGGTATTTCGGGCTGGACTGACCATGTCGGCGGGATCAGACTGATATACTACAGGAAAGTTTTCCTCTGTGAAAGCACAATTGGGCAGAAAGAAGCTACTACCAGGTGGTAACCGGGCCATAGAACAAGCTATTGATGCTGCTGTTCATTCCTGGCAGACTGCTTCTCATTCTGTTTTGCATATGTAAATATGACCCTGAGGATAGTCTCCCTAAGGGTGATGGGGGAAACCAGACGTGGACTCCTTGCCCAATGTGCTTAGAGGCATATGGCTGCACCTCACTGACAAGGCCCAAAGGAGGCCGAAACGATCATCTGGGCTTGTCATGTTCCTTGGAGAATTGCCTGGTATTTCGGGGCTGGACTGACCATGTCGGCGGGATCAGACTGATATACTACAGGAAAACTTTCCTCTGTGAAAGCACAATTGGGCAGAAAGAAGCTACTACCAGGTGGTAACCGGGCCATAGAACAAGCTATTGATGCTGCTGTTCGTTCCTGGCAGACTGCTTCTCATTCTGTTTTGCATATGTAAATATGACCCTGGGGATAGTCTCCCTAAGGGTGATGGGGGAAACCAGACGTGGACTCCTTGCCCAATGTGCTTAGAGGGATATGGCTGCACCTCACTGACGAGGCCCAAAGGAGGCCGAAACGATAGTCTGGGGTTGTCATGTTCCTTGTTCAGAGGAGAATTGCCTGGTATTTCGGGGCTGGACTGACCATGTCGGCGGGATCAGACTGATATACTACAGGAAAGTTTTTCTCTGTGAAAGCACAATTGGGCAGAAAGAAGCTACTACCAGGTGGTAACCGAGCCATAGAACAAGCTATTGATGCTGCTGTTCGTTCCTAACAGACTGCTTCTCATTCTGTTTTGCATATGTAAATATGACCCTGGGGATAGTCTCCCTAAGGGTGATGGGGGAAACCAGACGTGGACTCCTTGCTCAATGTGCTTAGAGGGATATGGCTGCACCTCACTGACGAGGCCCAAAGGAGGCCAAAACGATCGTCTGGGGTTGTCATGTTCCTTGCTCAGAGGAGAATTGCCTGGTATTTCGGGGCTGGACTGACCATGTCGGCGGGATCAGACTGATATACTACAGGAAAGTTTTCCTCTGTGAAAGCACAATTGGGCAGAAAGAAGCTACTACCAGGTGGTAACCGGGCCATAGAACAAGCTATTGATGCTGCTGTTCGTTCCTGGCAGACTGCTTCTCATTCTGTTTTGCATATGTAAATATGACCCTGGGGATAGTCTCCCTAAGGGTGATGGGGGAAACCAGACGTGGACTCCTTGCCCAATGTGCTTAGAGGGATATGGCTGCACCTCACTGACGAGGCCCAAAGGAGGCCGAAACGATCGTCTGGGGTTGTCATGTTCCTTGTTCAGAGGAGAATTGCCTGGTATTTCGGGGCTGGACTGACCATGTCGGCGGGATCAGACTGATATACTACAGGAAAGTTTTTCTCTGTGAAAGCACAATTGGGCAGAAAGAAGCTACTACCAGGTGGTAACCGGGCCATAGAACAAGCTATTGATGCTGCTGTTCATTCCTGGCAGACTGCTTCTCATTCTGTTTTGCATATGTAGATATGACCCTGGGGATCGTCTCCCTAAGTGTGATGGGGGAAACCAGACGTGGACTCCTTGCTCAATGTGCTTAGAGGGATATGGCTGCACCTCACTGACGAGGCCCACAGAAGGCGGGAATGATCAGCTGAGGTTGCTTCTCGGGCCTTTGGCTTGGATCAAGTGCAGTTTTCTGTGCTTGGTCTTGGTCTTGGTTTGCTGTCTGGAGACCTGCTCCTTCGGCCTGGGGTCCTTTCCCTTTGGGGTTTGGGCTCCTGCTGCTATTGGGGGGGGTGGCTACTACTTAGGCGTAGAGCAACTGGGTAGTAGGGCCGTCCCCTTGGCATTGTGGCATCGTCCCTGGACTTCAGCCACATGCTGCTTTTGGGGGGTGCTCTGAAATCCAGCCTAAAGAGGCAATAGGGCAAATATGGCTACCAAGGTGCCAAATGTTCCCCATACACTTCGGGTGTTGATTTCTGAGGACTTTCGAGAGAAGATTGGTTTGGCTCATGTCCAGCAGGTGGTTTTGGAGGGTGTTTTGAAGATGCCAAGAGCAAGTTTGCATTGTGTTCAGTCATTCCCTTCAAGAGGGATTTTTGATGTGGCTTTCACCGATGAGCATTATTTACAGACCTGCTATCAACGGACTATTGATACGGCTGCTGCTCCAGAGTTGGTTGGCATGAAATTTGTTGCCTGTGTGCAGAGGGAGAGAAGAATCCCGGTGACAGTACATATGTACAACCCTTGGGTCACTGATGTGGAAATTCGTCTGTTTCTTTGTCGCTACTTTGATGATGTTCAAGGAGGTAGCAAGCTGAAGAATCAGTTTGGGACTTTCAATGGAAAGCGCAGGTTCTGGGTGCGGTTTGTGCCAGATGAATTAGGTATTGGTGGGAAGCAACCTGTTTGGTCACATTGCTGAAAATTGCCCAGGTGCCAGATGTCGAAATTGCGGTGAGGAGGATCATCTTGTTGCCCATTGTAGTAAACGCCGGACCTGTGACCTGTGTGGTTCTTCAAGTGCAGGATGTGTCCTTTGATGATGTTTCAGGGGCTTGATAGAGTGAAGCCTTCCTATGCTGATGTTGCAAAAAAAACATCTTTAGTTGCAGTTGAGCCATCTGTGAATGAGGAGGAGGTCTCTGATGAGGCATTGAACTCTATATTACCTCTTTTGTGTAAGAAATCTGCAGTTGGGGTCCCTGTCGGAGAGGTGTCTGATGTTCCTGTGGTGGTTCCTGTGGTTGAGAAGGTAGAGGAAGCCCAATCTCATCTTCAGGAGGTGGATATTGCTACATCTAATGTGATAGCTGCTTCACATGTTCTTGAAGCCCTGTTGCCCAATTCTGTGGATGATACTGTTGCTGCTCCTGGAACAGAGAATTTTTCCTTCACTGAGTCATCTTGTGATGCTGCTCCTGATGCTGTTCTTGGTGAAGGGGAGAACATTGATTGGTCTGCTGTTGTGTCCTCTAGTTCTGAGGAGGATATGGACACTGAAGGGAAAAAATCTGCCTCCAAGCGAAAAATAGATGTGGATTCTGATGGATGGGAAAGTCCTGATTTGAATCTTCCAGTAGTTAAGGGTGCAGATCCAGATACTACAAGTGATGCTGACTCTTTAATTTCAGAGTTTCCTTCTGTCTCTACTAAAGATGTTCCTTCTGACTCAAGCCAGTGTATAGGTGACTTTTCTGATGCCTCTTCTGTTGGTTATCTAGATAAAAGAGATGTGAATCAACTTGCTGAAGTTACTGGTTATGAGGCTGGCAAGGGGGAGCCTAGGAGGTCGGAACGTCACAGAGGCAGATTTAAAGAATCTCCTTTGAGTCCTAAGAAAAGGAAAGGAAAGAAGAAGTCCTGATGTTATTTCTTTTTTTTTTTGTTTTTCTTTAATTTATTTTTGTGATGTTTCTGACCATTTCTTCCCTTAATGTCAGGTGTATGACAACTATAGCAAGGAGAGCTGCAATTTTTAAATTATTATCTGTATGTTCTGCTAATATTTTTTGTTTGCAGGAATGTGGTCTCTCTGAACATCCTAAATGTGCTGACTGGGAATATGGTCCTAAAGTATGGTCTTGTTCTTCTGATAGGAATGGGGGGGTGGGAGTTTTGTTTAAGGGGTTTAGTTTTTCTATCCTTAATGTAGTTCATATTGTCCCAGGTCGGGTACTTTTGGTTAGTTTTAGTTTTTGTGGGACTGTTTTTTGTTTGTTTAATGTATATGCTTCTCCAAATAGGGTAGAACGTTTGCTTAATTTTGAAACTTTAAAGTTTTTTCTGCCAGGTCGAGAGCCAACTTTTTTGGTTGGGGATTTTAATTGTATTATTAAGAATGGGGACAGAGAGGGTGGGAGTGATTGTAGGGTGGATAGCTCAGGGAAGTTTTCACTTGATTTGCTTAAATCTTTTGGTTTGAAGGATGCCTTCGGGTCTGTTTCTTTTTCAGGGGAGGTTTTTACTTTCTTTAGTGATAGTTGTGGGATAAAATCTCGAATTGATTTTTGTTTTTTATCTAAATTTTTATGTGTTGATGATTTTTCTTTAAAGCGGATGCCCTTTAAGGATCATGCCCTTTTGATGTGTAAGGTGAATTGTGATTTGAAGATCAAGTATGGTAAGGGTGTTTGGAAACGGAATGTGGATTTGTTAGAAGATGAGAAGTTTAAGCGTCAGTTTGTTTGGATGTATGAAAGGTGGCGTGAAAGAAAATGTGATTTTAGTAATGTGCTTATGTGGTGGGAATGGTTGAAGGTGGAAATAAAGAGGTTTTTTATTAAGAAAGGCTGTGAGAAAGCTAGAATGGAAAGGGAGTTGTATGATAAATGGTATCTGAGGTTGTTGTATTTGTATGAATTGAGAAATTGTGGTATTGAGGTGCATGAGGAAATTGCTGAAGCAAGAAAGATAATTAAAAAGTGTATGCATGAAAAAGGAAAGAAAATTGTTTTTATGGCAAGATTGGAGAAAATGGAAAAGGATGAGTCTTGTAGTAAATATTTTTTTAAGAAAGCTTTTGAAGGAAAGACTGGTTTTCTTAGTGTTTTGATAAGGTTGAGTGTGAAGTTAATGATACGGATGGTGTTTTGCGTGAAGTTCATGAGTTTTACAGTGAGTTGTATAAAGAAAAAACAAGAGATGTTTTATTGGAAAATGAGTTGTTGGAAAACATTGAGGTTAAGTTGGAAAAATATGATAATGATTTGTTAGAAAGGGATCTAAGTTTGGATGAGATTGCAGAGGTTGTTAGGAGTTTTAAGAATGGGAAGGTACCTGGTTGTGATGGTTTGCCTGTTGAATTTGATACTAGTTTTTGGAATTTGATTGGGGTTGATATGTTGGATGTTTGTAAGTTTGTTTTTAGAATGAATGTTTTGCCTGTTTCAATGAGGAAAGGTTTGATTGTTTTGTTATTTAAAAAGGGTGATAAGAGAGATTTGAGGAATTGGAGGCCGATTACGTTGCTGAATGTTGACTATAAAGTTATTGCAAAGGTGTTGGCAAATAGAATGCGTGGAGAGATTGGTAAGGTTGTGGGTGAAGAGCAAGTGTGTGCTGTTCCTGGGCGTCAGATTTCTGAATGTTTGTTGTTACTACGTGATGTACTGTGGTATGTGAGGGAGAGGATGAGGTCTGTTGCTGTTGCTATTGTGGATTTTGAAAAAGCGTATGATAGGGTAGTGCATGATTTTATGTTTCATGTTTTAGAACGTTTAGGTTTTTCTGGTAAGATTATTGGATGGTTTAAATGTTTGTATAGTGATATTGTGAGTCAAGTCCAGGTTAATGGTTTTTTGACTGAGGAATTTTGTGTTAAATCTGGAGTGCGTCAATGATGTCCTTTGTCTCCTGTGTTATTTGTATGTGTCATTGAGCCATTATTAACTAGTTTGAGGAAGGATAAATTAGTTAGAGGTGTGAGTGTTCCTGGTAGTAATGGAAGGTGTTTAAAAGTGATTGGCTATATGGATGATGTGAGTGTGGTATGTGAGACTCAGGCTGGTTTGAGGAGGGTGAAAACTTTAGTTGAATGTTTTTGTATGGCAAGTGGTTTTAGAGTTAATTGGAATAAGTGTAAAGTTAAAGTTTTTGGTAATGATAGGGAGATTGATTCCTGTGGATGGCCTGTGACTGAAGGTGCAATTGAGGTGTTGGGTGTGAAATTTGATGTGGATTTGAAAGGCTTGGAAAGTTGGGAGAATGTTTTTGATAAAGTTAGTAGAAAACTTCAGTTTTGGTCTTTAAGGACTTTATCTTTGGAAGGAAAAATGTTAGTTATTAAATTGGTTTTGATCCCTATTATGTTATATTTGGCGTTAGTTTTTCCACCACCTGAGAGGATTTTTCAGAGAATTTTGAGAGTGTTGTTTTCTTTTTTCTGGAGTTCTGGTATGGAGCGTTTGAAAAGAGATGTTGTTGTTAAGAGTAAGAATGTTGGTGGTAAGGGTTTTCCAAATGTGGAGAGATTTTTGGCTGTGAAATATGTTATTAGGTGTGTGGTTCTGAGTGGTAAGGATAGCATGACTGGTTGTATGGTAAAGTATGCTTGTGGAAATGTTTTAAGACGATATGGTTTATTTGAGATTGATAGAAAGAAACCGGTATGTTTTGCTGTTCCGTGGTTTTATGTAATGGTGGAATGTTGGATTAAAAAATATGGTTTGGAGAATGTTAGTAGGGAGATGTGGTGTGCAAACAGAATGGTGTTGAAAATGTTGGAGAAGAAGGAAGGTCTTGAGTTGATTGGGGGTTTGAATGAAAATGAATGTGTGTTGGTATGGAAAAATGTGTGTAATAAGTATTTGATGAATAGGCAGAAAGATATTAGTTGGATGAGTGTGCATAAGTGTTTGCCAACAAGGGATTTTCAGAGAATGCGTCATTTAGTGGCTTCAGAAGTGTGTCCTAGAGATGGTTGTTTTCAAAGCGAGAGTGTTATTCATTTGTTTTGGAATTGTGAGTATGCTAGGGATGTTTGGAGAAGTTTGAAAAGGATGATTAAGGGTTTGACTGGAGTGCAATTTTTTACTTTTAATATGATGATGTATGGTTTGTGTGGAAGTAGTGTGGAAAAGGAGAAAGCAAGATTGATATGGTTGTTGGCATGTTGTGTGAAGGAGGTGTTGTGGGATGTGCGTAATATTTTGATTTTTAAGAAAGAGGTAGTTACTGTAGGTAATTGTGTGGGTATGATCCGTGGGAAATTGTTTTTGTATTTTTCTTTTGATAGGAGGCGATATGGGGAATTAGATTCTGAAGGCATCTGGAAGACAAAGAAGTGGAAGGATTGGATTATTTAGTTTTTTTTGTTTTGTTTTTTCCTCGTTTGTTTTTGTCTGTATTTGAAATATGTTTAATTTTATTTTGTGTGATTATTTAAGTTTAATGTTTGCATTTTGATTTTTTTCTGATGACAAAAATTTGGGTTAATATGTCAGTTTTGTAACACGAGATATTTTGTTTGCATTTGTTATTATGATTTTATTTTGTATATATGCATATATGATTATTTTTCTAATAAAAGAATTATGAAACGATCGTCTGGGGTTGTCATGTTCCTTGTTCAGAGGAGAATTGCCTGGTATTTCGGGGCTGGACTGACCATGTCGGCGGGATCAGACTGATATACTACAGGAAAGTTTTCCTCTGTGAAAGCACAATTGGGCAGAAAGAAGCTACTACCAGGTGGTAACCGGGCCATAGAACAAGCTATTGATGCTGCTGTTCGTTCCTGGCAGACTGCTTCTCATTCTGTTTTGCACTTGTTATACATACACACACACATTTGAACCCTTTCTAGTTGAATACCTGAAATTATCCCCTTAAAAGGGACATGAAACCCCAATTTTTTCTTTCATGGTTTAGAAAGAGCATGCAATTTTAAACAACTTTTTAATTTATTTCTATTATCTAATTTGTTTAATTTTGTTGATATGCTTTTCTGAAAAGCATATCTAGATATGCTCAGTTGCTGCTGATTGGTTGCTGCACATAGATGCCTCATGTGATTGGCTCACCCATGTGCATTGCTATTCCTTCAACAAAGGATATATAAAAAATGAAGCAAAATATACCATAGAAGAAAATTGGAATGTTGTTTAAAATTGTATTCTCTATCTGAATCATGACATAATTTTTTGGGTTTAGTGTCCCTTTAAGGACCCGGAATTTCAGACTAAAACTTCCCCAAAAAAGAGCATGTTTAGCAATGTTGCCATCACTACATTTTAACAGAAATAGAGCCTTGTGTTGTTTTTTTATTTACCTATTAAAACTATATATATTTTTAGTAGACAACCCAAAGTATTGATCTAGGCCAATTTTTGTATTTTCCATTCCACCATTTCTCCGCCAAATCCCATTTTTTTTTTTAACTTCCTCACTGAAATTATTTACAAACAGTTTATGCAATCATGGCACAAATGGTTGTAAAAGCTTCTCTGGGATCCTCTTTGCTCAAAAATCGCAGACATATATGGCCTTGCCATTGCTTTTTGGTTATAAGAAGGCCGCTAATTGCAGCTGCGAACCACACTTTTATTATTCCCAGCAGTGAATTTTAGCTTTAGTGTAGAGATTAACCTCCCACCTGACACTTTCTACCCCCTAATCCCTACCTGATCCCTCTCAAACAGCTCTCTTTTCTCTCCCCCACTCTCCACTGGTCAACCCCATCCTAAGTACTGACAGTCTGCCAGTATCCAGTTTTAGACTTTTTCTTTTTTTATTTATTATTATTTTCTTCAGTGTAGGATTACCCCCTTACTTTCCCACCTCCCCGATCCCCCCAAAAAGCTCTCTATCCCTCCCCCTTCTAGCTAATTTCCACCATCTTAGGTACTGGTAGCTGTCTGCCAGTAGCCAGTTTTTTTTATCATTTTTCTTTTTTGTTAATAAAAAACACATTTGTTTCTGTAGTGTAGCTGCCCCCATCTTTTATCCCCTCCCCCTCCAAGATAATTTTCCTACCGTCTATACACCCCTTCACTCTAGGATCCCCTCTCCCTCCTCCCCCCTCACTGCTGCTCTCAGTATTTAGTTTTTCTGCAGTGTAGTGATCTCACTCATTCACGCCCCCTACCGTCCTTTCCCCTCCAGTCGATAGGTACTGTTAGCGAGAACGCGGCAGAGAGAGGCCCAGGACAGCAGCTTTGTACAGGGTATGCTGCAGGTCCATAAGGGTTTAACGCCCAGCACCGAACACTGGGTTAAGAAAAATCCTTTTTCTTAAATTTTAATATTTTATAATGTGTATAACTATGCATTTACTGTAAATATTTTAGAGTCCAATGTTCTTCACATAGGAGAAAATGTTCTATGTAATTATCTGTGTCTATGTACTTACCTGCTGCAGACTCTCATCCCTCTGTATATATGTACTTACCTGCTACAGACACACAACCAATATTCTATGTATATGTACTCTTCTGTTGCAGACTCAAATTTCTCTGTATATATGTACTTACCAGCAACATATTCACATCCCTCTTTCTGGAAGAACTTACCTGCAGTAGATTCACAGCCTTATGTGTACATATTGTATATGTACTTGCTGCAGACTGACAACCCTCTGTGTATATGTATTTGCTGCAGACTGACAACCCTCTGTGTATATGTACTTGCTGCAGACTGACAACCCTCTGTGAATATGTACTTGCTGCAGACTGACAACCCTCTGTGTATATGTACTTGCTGCAGACTGACAACCCTCTGTGTATATGTACTTGCTGCAGACTGACAACCCTCTGTGAATATGTACTTGCTGCAGACTGACATCCCTCTGTGTATATGTACTTGCTGCACACTGACAACCCTCTGTGTCTATGTACTTGCTGCAGACTGACAACCCTCTGTGAATATGTACTTGCTGCAGACTGACATCCCTCTGTGTATATGTACTTGCTGCAGACTGACAACCATCTGTGTATATGTACTTGCTGCAGACTGACAACCCTCTGTGAATATGTACTTGCTGCAGACTGACATCCCTCTGTGTATATGTACTTGCTGCACACTGACAACCCTCTGTGAATATGTACTTGCTGCAGACTGACATCCCTCTGTGTATATGTACTTGCTGCACACTGACAACCCTCTGTGTCTATGTACTTGCTGCAGACTGACAACCATCTGTGTATATGTATTTTTTCTTTTTGCACACTCACAACACTCTATATGCATCTTTACTTACCTGCTGCACTCACATCCCTCTTTGTGTATGTAACTACCTGCCGAAGACTCACAACCCTCTGTGTATATGTACTTACCTGCTGCAGACTCACAACCCTCTATGCATATGTACTTACCTGCTGCAGACTCACAGCCCTCTGTGTATATGTACTTACCTGCTGCAGACTCACAACCCTCTATGCATATGTACTTACTTGCTGCAGACTCACAACCCTCTGTGTATATGTACTTACCTGCTGCAGACTCACAACCCTCTGTGTATATGTACTTACCTGCTGCAGACTCACAACCCTCTGTGTATATGTACAGCACAGCCAGAGCAGCTCAGAATCTGACAGATGAGTCCAGAAAACATCAATTCCACTCTTTGCTCCTTTCCCTCCTCCCTGGTGACTGTGTCAGACTGATGTATGTGTTTAAGAAATGAACGGAGCTATGTGCATCAAGCATCAGCAGGTACCGCCCCTCCTTCTCCCCCCCCCCCCCCCGCAGAGTAGACATCAAGTAAGTGATTAACTAGGTTTTAAAGTAAAAACGCGGCTCCTGCATTGGTGTTAGAGTGTAAGGTGCGAGACTTTGCTTGTCACAGTCTGAGGATGGAGACTTTTTTGAATACAGTTTTTATTAAGATTATTTGTATTATGCACAAATACAGACCTGATGGAAAGCACTTACAACTTGTACATTAATATACATGACAAGTTAGTACTACACTGGGGATATAAAATGTATGTGTATGTATGTGTAAATGTGTGTGTGTGTGTATAACTGTATGTGTAAATGTGTGTGTATAAATGTGTGTGTGTGTATAAATGTATGTGTAAATGTGTGTGTATAAATGTGTGTGTGTGTATAAATGTATGTGTAAATGTGTGCGTGTGTATAAATGTATGTGTAAATATGTGTGTGTATAAATGTATGTGTAAATATGTGTGTGTGTATAAATGTATGTGTAAATATGTGTGTGTATAAATGTATGTGTAAATGTGTGTGTGTGTGTATAGATGTATGTGTAAATGTGTGTGTGTGTGTATAAATGTATATGTAAATATGTGTGTATAAATGTATGTGTGTGTATAACTGTATGTGTAAATGTGTGTGTATAAATGTGTGTGTGTGTGTATAACTGTATGTGTAAATGTGTGTGTATAAATGTGTGTGTGTGTGTATAAATGTATGTGTAAATGTTTGTGTATAAATGTATGTGTGTGTATAAATGCATGTGTGTGAGTATAAATGTATGTGTAAATCTGTGTGTATTTATGTGTAAGTGTCTGTGTGTGTATATAAATGTATGTGTGTATAAATGTATGTGTGTGTGTATGTATGTGTAAATGTGTGTGTGTGTATAAAAGTATGTGTAAAACAGCGCTTGGATTGTGTGCGGTATGGAGCTCAACGCAACCATATTGCACGCACAATCTGTTTGAAAACTTGTAATGGCTGCGCTATAGAGGGTGAAATAACGTAACTTTTGTTGGGTTTGTTAATTTCCCTATAGCATATCTCGTAATCTAGGTGAATATTAATAACATTCCGGATGTGTTTATGCAAATGGAAAAGTTTACCATCACTTTAATAATTGTAACTTTGATTTAGCTCTATTTTATTTATGTTAAAGTTAGGGGGTGTTAGGTTTAGGGTTAGGTTTAGGGGTTAATATAGTCTAATTTAGGTTGTTGCGATGTGGGGGCTGGTGGTTTAGGGGTTAATAGGTTTATTTAGTGGTGCACAAGTGCATTTCTATTTTAAATAGTACTGGTGCACAGGCCCCACACACACACACAGCATATGTGTGTATGCCGCTGATTAACAGTAATAACTTTTACTAGAAGGATTTTTGCTAGTAGAAGTTTGTTTCAAAATGATTCCATTTAAAACTGAAAAACTCCTATTCACATATAAATTTTGTTCTTCTATCCCTAATACTCAAAATGATATGTATCTACATGTCTGTGAGGGTAATAATTGTACTGAGCACTAAGGCTGGCTTTAGGATTATCCTTTTTTTATATATATTAATTTCAAATATATCTATACATAAACCACAAATTCACAGACAAAAAAGTACAAGCAGAATTCATAACCATCCACATTTCTCAACATATTTCCATGCCCAATAAACATATAATCATGAGGAATGTAGAGCAGACTATGGGGCCCATTTAACAAATGTCTGTCGGACCTGATCCGACAGTGCGGATCAGTTCCGACAGACATTGCTGAATGCGGAGAGCAATACGCTCTCCGTATTCAGCATTGCACCAGCAGCTCACAAGAGCTGCTGGTGCAACGCCGCCCCCTGCAGACTCGCGGCCAATTGGCCGCCAGCAGGGGGGTGTCAATCAACCCGATCGGGTTGTATTGTGGCGATTCCTGTCCGCCTCATCAGAGCAGGCGGACAGGGTTATGGAGCAGCAGTCTTTAGACCGCTGCTTCATAACTACTGTTTCTGGCGAGTCTGAAGACTCGCCAGAAACACGGGCCCTCAAGCTCCATTCGAAGCTTGATAAATGGGCCCCATTATATACAAGTCCTTATACAAGATCCACATCCTATAACCTTTATAGAGTTTGGTCAAGTGACCTAACAGCCCTTTATTATACATTGCATAGAAAAAAGAAACAGACATATCACTTTTTATTTGGTCTGCAGGAGCTTAGATGAAATTAAATCAAAACTTGTTTTGTGCCCAATACCCAAGCAGACATAACCAGTATAAAGCAAACATTGCTGAGGGAACCTTAAACAAAGCCAAATCCTATTTCCCTAAATAAGTTTACAACAAGAAAAAGAAACAGAAAAGGGCATTTCTCTACTTTAAGTTAAGCAGCCTGCAGGCAAATGAATTAAATAAAGTCGTAACAATGTATGGGGCCAATCATCTTATATGGATATAGCAGAACTATGGGAAGGCGCAATCTTAACATACAAATATATAGAAAGCATTGAATATCTAAATTCCCATCTTTCTAGTTATTGAAGTGGCCCCATGCATTTATAAAAGAGCAGATTCTATGTTGGATATAGAACAAAATGAAGAACACAATATCAGAGAGAGCACTTTAAGGTTATGTACAGCCAGGAGGGAGAAGGGGGGGGGGGCTTAGCGACCAATTTCGCTATCATAATAATACTCTCCAGGCAGAGGGGAGTTTATTTAAAACAATTATATAAATATGATAGGGGAGTCAGACTTAGAAAATAATTACTGAATAACCTAAGTTTCACAATTTGACTTAGGAAAAACCTTATGTGAAGGAAAAAAGTGCAGACCCTTAAAAACGTATACACCTAAGTTTTAAAGAGAGAAAATGTAGTTACATAATAAGTAACTACACACAAGACAGGGATTTCAGCACTTAATTTTATTAATAGATGGCTCAGTTAGCCTTGCCAAAAAAATTAATTGGTATGATACACAGTGCAGTATTGTTCATGCATCTATAATACAGGTGGGATATCCGCTACCAATATAGCCAGGCAAATGAACCAAACAAAATAGTACACAAAGACATGTTGCCTTGGAGCCCTAGATAACAGGAATGTAGTATGTGAGCAATTATTTGAGTGCTATATTACCTAAACCAAACAAACAAACAGAACCTCCACTAGAGGATGGCTATGCAAATTTGCATAAAACGGCAGTAGTAATAGTACGGAGGTTATGTCAAACTTTTTTGACAGGTGGACACGCCCCTTTCTCCTCCCCTAAACCCGCCCCTTTCCACTCCCACTTTTACGCCCCTTTTTTATATCAATTTGATATAAAATTGATATAAAAAGGGGATTTTGATACGAATTTGATATAAAATCGATATTAAAAAAGTGTTTTTAATACGTATTTGATATAAAATTGATATTAAATAGTTTTTTTTATTAGGATTTGGATTAAAAGGTTATAAGAGGTTATTAAGCTTATTTTGATATGGTTGATTAGGAGCTTTATAAAAGACTATAAAGTTTAATGTTATTTTATTAAAAAATGTGTAAATTATACTCTGATATTGTATTCTATTAAAAGGGGGTATAAAATCTTAATATATATATCCTCTATAATGTTCAATAGGTTTAATAAGGCATGTCAGGACTTGCTATGAAAAAAAAAAAAAAAAAAAAAGATATAAAATGTAATAGGATTAAAAGGGTGTTATAAGAGTGTACAAAACTCAATTGTTTTGATATTTTCTTTTATTAGGAGGTTATAAAAAAATAAAAAATACAAAGTTTGTTAACATTTGTTATAAGATTTCTGTGAATGAAATAATTTAATTCAGTATTGTACATATTATCTTTTCTGTCTTCATGCCAGCACATTGTATGAACTGAATGCACAGGCTACTTATACTGTACGCTCTGACACTTATGTTATTAAAATGCTGACATATCTAATACGTCATTTGTTAAATGACTAATATTTTTTCATCACATATCTTTGTCAGCAAATATCATCATATTACTTTCAGATGTCATTGAGTTCACAAGTTCTTAAAAAAAACTGACATACAGCAATTTTGTAGAGTAAAGATATTTATCTATACAAAAAACAAACTCTCACTTATCTTTTTAAAACACACACAGTTTGTTTTCCACCTAATATTCACAAAAATATCATCATATTACTTTTTTCTCATCACATATCTTGTCAGCAAATATCATCATATTACTTTTTTTCTCATCACATAAGTTTGTCAGCAGATTTCAGATGTCATTGAGTTTACATATTATTATTTTTTTAAAACACTGACATACATCATTTTTGTAAACATTTTATCTATACAAAAACAAACTCTCACTTATTTTTTTTAAAAAACACACATAGGACTTTATCACCCTTATAACCACAAAGCAAAAATAAACATTTATACATCACAAATACAAATAAGCATAATGCAAACTTCTTAATAAAATGATTTCATCTATACATATTGCTGTGTTAAGTAAAATGGTGGGGGGTGGGGTAGTTGTGGGTGTGAAACTTAAAAAGCGCTGTCCCTGATCTTTGGAGCTTTTGGTGTGAGTATATAAGTTATGATATTTACTCTAAACTGTCTTTTTATAATAATTAATTCTAAACTTTTAAACTAAGTAATGTTATCTTAGCTGAATAAAAAAAAAACATCTCTTATAGAAATATTTTTTTTCTATCTTTTTTAAAAACCTCTCCTTTTACCAACCCTGCTTAGATGACAATATGTGTACCAACAACCTCTTTTATACTTTTTATTGTAAAGTGTTACATTAAGTAATTAAGCTTAACTTATATTAATAAAACTATTAATATAGTTTACACAGTTTACAACAGCTTTTCACTTTTATCTCCCTTATAACCACACAGCAAAAATAAACATTTATACAGCACAAATACAAATAAGCATAATACAAACATCTAAATAAAATGATGAACTCAGCCTATTATAAAGAAAATTCTCAATTAGCTTTTTAAATTAACTTTATACCCACAAAATAAAAATAAACATTTATACATCACAAATACAAATAAGCATAATGCAAACATCTTAATAAAAGGATTAACTCACCATATTATTTTATTTTAAACTCACATATCTGTACTCAGCTGATGAAGAAATTAAAAACAAATACAAACGCACAAAAACAATATTTTATAAACATTGCATTTACTACCTCTGCCCCACATTTCTGTAACAACAAGATCATTTCATCTATACATATTGCTGTGTTAAGTAAAACGGTGGGGGTGGGGTGGTTGTGTGTGTGAAACTTAAAAAGCGCTGTCCCTGATCTTTGGATCTTTTGGTGTGAGAATATAAGTTATGATATTTACTCTAAACTGTCTTTTATAATAATTAATTCTAAACTTTTAAACTAAGTAATGTTATCTTAGCTGAATAAAAAATAAATACATCTCTTATAGAAAAAATTTTCTACCTTTTTTTTTTAAAAACCTCTCCTTTTACCAACCCTGCTTAGATGACAATATGTGTACCAACAACCTCTTTTATACTTTTTATTGTAAAGTGTTACACTAAGTAATTAAGCTTAACTTATATTAATGAAACTAATGTTAACATCAGTTTACACAGTTTACAACAGCAATGCCTTTTCATTATGACCACTTAATATAGCTAGTGATTTTTAACCTCTCGTACTAATAATATATCACTTAATGCACTGGTTGGCTATATCAGATGAGTCTATTTTAATCTTGTTTACTAAGGACAAACTGCATATTTATATCTAATGCTACCATCAGTTTACACAGTTTACAACAGCAATGTCTTTTCATTGTGACCACTTAATATAGCTAGTGATTTTTAACCTCTCGTACTAATAATATATCACTTAATGCACTTGTTGGCTATATCAGATGAGTCTATTTTAATCTTGTTTACTAAGGACAAACTGCATATTTATATTAGGTATGGTGTATATGAGCATATTTATATTTTTCCACAGGGATCCCAGTTTTATAGCAATTCAATGCAATCTCTAGGATCTGAAGATGCTGGTGTAACTGTTATTTGCTATAACAATGAGTGAATTTACTGTGCAAGGGTAGTGTAGGGCAAGATCCACTTATTTCTTTTCTCTCTCTCTTTTTTTGTGGGTATATATTTTGCTTTTAACCTCCATGCACTTTCCCTGGATATTGTTTTGGGACCATGTGCCTTAGTAACTGTCTAACTCACACACATTCATTTGTGAAGGGGAGTGCTTTCCTAGTTGCATAATATTTCCTAACATCAGCTCGGATTGCGAGAAGCCACATTTAAAGTAGTGAAGCTTGTGGTGTAGTGAAGACTCACCTATCAGCCCTTAAGCTCTCTAATTAAGAAGGAGAGGATTATCAATTTATTTCCAGAAAACACATTTGGCTATCTTCTCTCTCAAAACACGTCCACTCCCTTACTATGTCCCATTCCCCATTCATCAACCACATAAATAGTAGATTTAAACAGTATGGGCTGTGTTATGAAGCTGGGGATGCAGCTTTGGACCTTTGTGACCCTGCAACTTCTAGCTAAGAAGCAAAAGTCTTAAGAAGCTGCACATGAACAAAGTTACAGGGCAACGAAAGCTGACCACTCCATGCTAGCAACCAGTAAACTCTCTTAATTATAACTAGACTTAATTCTGCAATACTATACAAACTATAATAATAATCCTGCTCAGGAGCCACCATTCATGGTTAAAACAATAGATTAGGACTCTGTATGTTAAAAATGTAGGACATTTTACCTAACGTATAAGGGAAAATATAAACAACTTACTTAGTTAAAATCTGCATAGGCGTTTCCCCCAAATTATTTGAGTTATCTAGGATTTGTTATGTTTGTTAAGTTTTCAAAAAGACAGACTTGTTTAAACTTCAGAGTTGCAAACACATTTATTAACAAATTATAAGATTGAGTGCAAATCATACGATTCACATAAGTAGATGTACGTATAGTATTGGTAATGAATATATATATACATATAGCTATACACAGAGCAACATACGTTAGATTTCCTTCCAATTTTATTTACATACAGTTACACACAAATTTACAACTGCTACAAATAAAACTAGGGATTTTAAGTATATTAAGTATGTCACTGAAATAAATGTATGGACATAAATATGTATATAATATATTAAAAATACATAGAGACTTGTATCAACATAAGTACTTACAAATACAGTTAAAACTGTCATAAACTTGCACAATTGGGTCATACATTAACTTAAGTACCATCCCATTTAAATACTTATATATAAATTATATCTGAACAATACACTTACATACATCATTTTAAATTTACATATCAATCACAAATATAAAAGCACACAAAAACACAGTTCACTCTTTACCTTGTGTACAAATGCATTTAAACACAAACTACCAACAAACACCCATACCACAACATTAATGTACAGTTGACTTATAGATTTAAATAAGACTCTATCTATATATATCTATTTACCTATCTGTTTAAAATAATATGTTTATTCTAACATTACGTGAAATCAACAGTAGGTATAAAAAGATATATATAAACACACAGACTTGACGTACACAGAAAATGATGTCACAGGCGGGGTGCCCATGCCTCTCCCCATATTAGTACCCAAAAGGATATGTGGTAAAGTTATATGATAACTCCCTTACTTAATAAATGTATGTTTGTAATTTAAGATAATAAAAATAATTAAATATGCATAATAATGAAATAAGGTGACATGAGTTAACAGTAAATCGTCTATTAAAGTATATGGGATATATAATATTTAACTTTAGATTAGCAAATTTATAATAATAAAAAATAGCTAAATGTATTTAGCCGTACTTTTATAGAGGTCTCATTTATCATTTGGCATGCTATATGCAGGCACACACAACATGCATGTTATAATGCATACATTTGCTCTATATAATTTTATATATTTTAAACAAGATTCATATTTTGTTTATTTTGTAATATATCAAATGGGCGCAGAAGATTTTTAATTTTAATTTTTTAGATAGTTGTATGCTTGATATATTTCTGTAACATTTTAGTATGTGCCCCACTATATATAGTAACATCACTCTTTATAAGGCTGCTATGTTCAACTGAGTCTATAAAATTGGATAATGTTAGATCAATAATATCAGTTCTAGTTCATATGTGACTTTGTCTCTATTACTGAAATAATTATAGTAACAAAGTTAATATACCTAAATATATTTCTTACAGAAGATTCCATGTCAAGTTTCAGATAACACAAAGAACATATTTATTAC
This sequence comes from Bombina bombina, assembly GCF_027579735.1. Classification (NCBI taxonomy): domain Eukaryota; kingdom Metazoa; phylum Chordata; class Amphibia; order Anura; family Bombinatoridae; genus Bombina; species Bombina bombina. Next base: position 805,090,237 of record NC_069502.1, on the reverse strand, counting down.
ATATTTACTTCTAAACATAATACATTATTTATATTTCTGTTCTTGAAAATAACATTGGTAATTAAGACCAACTGCATTGAATATCTTTACTGGTAACAACCTAAGTTTAATACCTGGCTTATTCATTTTAGTTTGAAATGACTACTTTTTAGCAGTTTTCTTGCATTGGTTTGTATTTATTCTAAGCACATGTTAATTGTTTGTCTTTGTACTAGATGCATAATAGTGTGCCATTGCTTTACGTATTGAATCTGTTTTCTTGCATAGAGAGTGTTAAATACAGAAAGGTATATACTGTAGGTTATGATTAGCCTCAATTCTTCTTGCATTGAGAGTGTTAAATACAGTAAGGTGTTTATCAGCCTTTATTATTTCTTGCAGTGAAGGGGCTAAAAAAATAAATAAAAAAATAATCTTTTTATGTCACAACAGTACAAAGACTTGTATTTTAAAATGCAAAGAGTGTTCCACTAACATAAACCCCACCCAAACTCTAATCTAAGAAAAAATGTTGCTGGGCTGTCCATTAGTCTGTTGTGGACACTTGATAGCCAACACCCTGCATTAGCCACAAGAATAAAAAACAAAAAACAACAACTAGATGTACATGAAGTAGCAGTCTAAATCAATACTTAGCCAATATATGTAGCTTTCATTTCATCAGTCTTCATCAGCAAGGTAATGCTACACGTCACTTTTATGTTGTTTAAGAAAGTTTGTTAAGAATTATTAGATAATTAAAAGTAGATCCTATGTTTTTAAAATATTTTCTTAATGGAAAAAAAAATTTAATATAAAAACTATGGAACTTGGTACAGATAAATACAACCAAAAAAACAAACAAAAATGTTTTAGTTATTCAAGTAATGATATCAATTTAAAAAGGATACTACTTGATTTTCGGATACATTGCGACTGCCAAATATATAAACATGTTTTGCTGTTCATACTACTCTTTTAATCTTGCAATCTCCCTTTATAATATTTACATAGATTAACTTAAATTCAAAATATTAATACTTTATTATATAAAAGTATACATGGAAACATTTAAAACTCAAGAGATGGCACGCTAACTTGGGACAAGGTAAATAACTCTCCAGAATATGTCTGGCTCTTCTATAGTGGTGAGTAAATAGCTGATCCCAAAACCCAGAGATTTGACAAGAGATTGAAGAAATTTTAAGTTTCTCTGGCAATGGCAAGTGGTATTTATTTAGCCCATTCATTTTAAAATAAAATAAATAGTAACACTTCATGAAATAATCTAAATAAAATATTGATGGTATGGTAGGTGCGCAAGCAGAAGTTTTCAATATACCTTGTTTCTCTTTAATAATTCATTCTTACGATCAAGCCCCTGGAAAGAAAAGGGATAGCACAATCTGCCCTAGATACTCTATAGCTTTTTGCTAATTACTAGATGGTCCTTTGTAAATTATGAAGTTAAAATACCAAATGCTCCAGTTGAAATTATTTGTGTTTATAGAAGAGTAATTTACTTAAATACTTGTGTAAATATTAATAATTAAAATATTTTCATAGTTAAAACTTTAATTTTTTTTGTTTGCAAATTGGTAGGTTTACAGAAAAATAACAATTTAATGTTTGAAAGATGAAACCAAGCAGCATATATTAAGAAGAGAAAAAAAAAGATAAAATGTGACTTCTTAATTTTGTGGACCCCTTAACAGTTTCATAATCAAGTAGGATTCAATTATAGAGAAAATAAAAAACATTGTAAGACTAAGGGACAGATTTTACTATATATGTATAATTCTATACATAAACAAAATGGTGATTAAGTTTGTCTTTCACTTCTTAAATGAACAGACATGTATAATTAGTTTAGTGTTGGGGAAACTTTAACACACTAGTGTTCTTTAATACATCAGCATTACTTTAGTAGAAAACTAGCAAAAAATATAAAGTACTATTTATCAGGAATCCAGATACTTGTCAAATACATTTGGCTCATATAATCAGTACAAAACAATCAATTTTGGACTTGGTGTAAGTGTTATGAGTTGTTGTATCAATTGTATAGTTTTTTCTTTTCTTAAAATAGAAGTATAGAAAATTACAAGTTTCCACGTATCACACTTAAGGCAACTGGATATACCTATTTTATGGTAAAAGGAAAAATATTTCATATTAAATGTTAATTTATTCATTTAAGACAATATTAAAGATGGATTAACTTTAATGTCTTAGAGGAAAAAACTAGATTCTTATTTTCAACTATATATTACATTATTTCTTCAGGGCTGTGCAAGTTTTAATAGATCTAATATTAAAGAATGAGTAATTCTAGAGCCTTCAAAATGTGAGAAACACAAATAATTTCAACTGGAGCATTTGGTATTTTAACTTCATAATTTACAAAGGACCATCTAGTAATTAGCAAAAAGCTATAGAGTATCTAGGGCAGATTGTGCTATCCCTTTTCTTTCCAGGGGCTTGATCGTAAGAATGAATTATTAAAGAGAAACAAGGTATATTGAAAACTTCTGCTTGCGCACCTACCATACCATCAATATTTTATTTAGATTATTTCATGAAGTGTTACTATTTATTTTATTTTAAAATGAATGGGCTAAATAAATACCACTTGCCATTGCCAGAGAAACTTAAAATTTCTTCAATCTCTTGTCAAATCTCTGGGTTTTGGGATCAGCTATTTACTCACCACTATAGAAGAGCCAGACATATTCTGGAGAGTTATTTACCTTGTCCCAAGTTAGCGTGCCATCTCTTGAGTTTTAAATGTTTCCATGTATACTTTTATATAATAAAGTATTAATATTTTGAATTTAAGTTAATCTATGTAAATATTATAAAGGGAGATTGCAAGATTAAAAGAGTAGTATGAACAGCAAAACATGTTTATATATTTGGCAGTCGCAATGTATCCGAAAATCAAGTAGTATCCTTTTTAAATTGATATCATTACTTGAATAACTAAAACATTTTTGTTTGTTTTTTTGGTTGTATTTATCTGTACCAAGTTCCATAGTTTTTATATTAAATTTTTTTTTCCATTAAGAAAATATTTTAAAAACATAGGATCTACTTTTAATTATCTAATAATTCTTAACAAACTTTCTTAAACAACATAAAAGTGACGTGTAGCATTACCTTGCTGATGAAGACTGATGAAATGAAAGCTACATATATTGGCTAAGTATTGATTTAGACTGCTACTTCATGTACATCTAGTTGTTGTTTTTTGTTTTTTATTCTTGTGGCTAATGCAGGGTGTTGGCTATCAAGTGTCCACAACAGACTAATGGACAGCCCAGCAACATTTTTTCTTAGATTAGAGTTTGGGTGGGGTTTATGTTAGTGGAACACTCTTTGCATTTTAAAATACAAGTCTTTGTACTGTTGTGACATAAAAAGATTATTTTTTTATTTATTTTTTTAGCCCCTTCACTGCAAGAAATAATAAAGGCTGATAAACACCTTACTGTATTTAACACTCTCAATGCAAGAAGAATTGAGGCTAATCATAACCTACAGTATATACCTTTCTGTATTTAACACTCTCTATGCAAGAAAACAGATTCAATACGTAAAGCAATGGCACACTATTATGCATCTAGTACAAAGACAAACAATTAACATGTGCTTAGAATAAATACAAACCAATGCAAGAAAACTGCTAAAAAGTAGTCATTTCAAACTAAAATGAATAAGCCAGGTATTAAACTTAGGTTGTTACCAGTAAAGATATTCAATGCAGTTGGTCTTAATTACCAATGTTATTTTCAAGAACAGAAATATAAATAATGTATTATGTTTAGAAGTAAATATGTAATAAATATGTTCTTTGTGTTATCTGAAACTTGACATGGAATCTTCTGTAAGAAATATATTTAGGTATATTAACTTTGTTACTATAATTATTTCAGTAATAGAGACAAAGTCACATATGAACTAGAACTGATATTATTGATCTAACATTATCCAATTTTATAGACTCAGTTGAACATAGCAGCCTTATAAAGAGTGATGTTACTATATATAGTGGGGCACATACTAAAATGTTACAGAAATATATCAAGCATACAACTATCTAAAAAATTAAAATTAAAAATCTTCTGCGCCCATTTGATATATTACAAAATAAACAAAATATGAATCTTGTTTAAAATATATAAAATTATATAGAGCAAATGTATGCATTATAACATGCATGTTGTGTGTGCCTGCATATAGCATGCCAAATGATAAATGAGACCTCTATAAAAGTACGGCTAAATACATTTAGCTATTTTTTATTATTATAAATTTGCTAATCTAAAGTTAAATATTATATATCCCATATACTTTAATAGACGATTTACTGTTAACTCATGTCACCTTATTTCATTATTATGCATATTTAATTATTTTTATTATCTTAAATTACAAACATACATTTATTAAGTAAGGGAGTTATCATATAACTTTACCACATATCCTTTTGGGTACTAATATGGGGAGAGGCATGGGCACCCCGCCTGTGACATCATTTTCTGTGTACGTCAAGTCTGTGTGTTTATATATATCTTTTTATACCTACTGTTGATTTCACATAATGTTAGAATAAACATATTATTTTAAACAGATAGGTAAATAGATATATATAGATAGAGTCTTATTTAAATCTATAAGTCAACTGTACATTAATGTTGTGGTATGGGTGTTTGTTGGTAGTTTGTGTTTAAATGCATTTGTACACAAGGTAAAGAGTGAACTGTGTTTTTGTGTGCTTTTATATTTGTGATTGATATGTAAATTTAAAATGATGTATGTAAGTGTATTGTTCAGATATAATTTATATATAAGTATTTAAATGGGATGGTACTTAAGTTAATGTATGACCCAATTGTGCAAGTTTATGACAGTTTTAACTGTATTTGTAAGTACTTATGTTGATACAAGTCTCTATGTATTTTTAATATATTATATACATATTTATGTCCATACATTTATTTCAGTGACATACTTAATATACTTAAAATCCCTAGTTTTATTTGTAGCAGTTGTAAATTTGTGTGTAACTGTATGTAAATAAAATTGGAAGGAAATCTAACGTATGTTGCTCTGTGTATAGCTATATGTATATATATATTCATTACCAATACTATACGTACATCTACTTATGTGAATCGTATGATTTGCACTCAATCTTATAATTTGTTAATAAATGTGTTTGCAACTCTGAAGTTTAAACAAGTCTGTCTTTTTGAAAACTTAACAAACATAACAAATCCTAGATAACTCAAATAATTTGGGGGAAACACCTATGCAGATTTTAACTAAGTAAGTTGTTTATATTTTCCCTTATACGTTAGGTAAAATGTCCTACATTTTTAACATACAGAGTCCTAATCTATTGTTTTAACCATGAATGGTGGCTCCTGAGCAGGATTATTATTATAGTTTGTATAGTATTGCAGAATTAAGTCTAGTTATAATTAAGAGAGTTTACTGGTTGCTAGCATGGAGTGGTCAGCTTTCGTTGCCCTGTAACTTTGTTCATGTGCAGCTTCTTAAGACTTTTGCTTCTTAGCTAGAAGTTGCAGGGTCACAAAGGTCCAAAGCTGCATCCCCAGCTTCATAACACAGCCCATACTGTTTAAATCTACTATTTATGTGGTTGATGAATGGGGAATGGGACATAGTAAGGGAGTGGACGTGTTTTGAGAGAGAAGATAGCCAAATGTGTTTTCTGGAAATAAATTGATAATCCTCTCCTTCTTAATTAGAGAGCTTAAGGGCTGATAGGTGAGTCTTCACTACACCACAAGCTTCACTACTTTAAATGTGGCTTCTCGCAATCCGAGCTGATGTTAGGAAATATTATGCAACTAGGAAAGCACTCCCCTTCACAAATGAATGTGTGTGAGTTAGACAGTTACTAAGGCACATGGTCCCAAAACAATATCCAGGGAAAGTGCATGGAGGTTAAAAGCAAAATATATACCCACAAAAAAAGAGAGAGAGAAAAGAAATAAGTGGATCTTGCCCTACACTACCCTTGCACAGTAAATTCACTCATTGTTATAGCAAATAACAGTTACACCAGCATCTTCAGATCCTAGAGATTGCATTGAATTGCTATAAAACTGGGATCCCTGTGGAAAAATATAAATATGATCATATACACCATACCTAATATAAATATGCAGTTTGTCCTTAGTAAACAAGATTAAAATAGACTCATCTGATATAGCCAACAAGTGCATTAAGTGATATATTATTAGTACGAGAGGTTAAAAATCACTAGCTATATTAAGTGGTCACAATGAAAAGACATTGCTGTTGTAAACTGTGTAAACTGATGGTAGCATTAGATATAAATATGCAGTTTGTCCTTAGTAAACAAGATTAAAATAGACTCATCTGATATAGCCAACCAGTGCATTAAGTGATATATTATTAGTACGAGAGGTTAAAAATCACTAGCTATATTAAGTGGTCATAATGAAAAGGCATTGCTGTTGTAAACTGTGTAAACTGATGTTAACATTAGTTTCATTAATATAAGTTAAGCTTAATTACTTAGTGTAACACTTTACAATAAAAAGTATAAAAGAGGTTGTTGGTACACATATTGTCATCTAAGCAGGGTTGGTAAAAGGAGAGGTTTTTAAAAAAAAAAGGTAGAAAATTTTTTCTATAAGAGATGTATTTATTTTTTATTCAGCTAAGATAACATTACTTAGTTTAAAAGTTTAGAATTAATTATTATAAAAGACAGTTTAGAGTAAATATCATAACTTATATTCTCACACCAAAAGATCCAAAGATCAGGGACAGCGCTTTTTAAGTTTCACACACACAACCACCCCACCCCCACCGTTTTACTTAACACAGCAATATGTATAGATGAAATGATCTTGTTGTTACAGAAATGTGGGGCAGAGGTAGTAAATGCAATGTTTATAAAATATTGTTTTTGTGCGTTTGTATTTGTTTTTAATTTCTTCATCAGCTGAGTACAGATATGTGAGTTTAAAATAAAATAATATGGTGAGTTAATCCTTTTATTAAGATGTTTGCATTATGCTTATTTGTATTTGTGATGTATAAATGTTTATTTTTATTTTGTGGGTATAAAGTTAATTTAAAAAGCTAATTGAGAATTTTCTTTATAATAGGCTGAGTTCATCATTTTATTTAGATGTTTGTATTATGCTTATTTGTATTTGTGCTGTATAAATGTTTATTTTTGCTGTGTGGTTATAAGGGAGATAAAAGTGAAAAGCTGTTGTAAACTGTGTAAACTATATTAATAGTTTTATTAATATAAGTTAAGCTTAATTACTTAATGTAACACTTTACAATAAAAAGTATAAAAGAGGTTGTTGGTACACATATTGTCATCTAAGCAGGGTTGGTAAAAGGAGAGGTTTTTAAAAAAGATAGAAAAAAAATATTTCTATAAGAGATGTTTTTTTTTTATTCAGCTAAGATAACATTACTTAGTTTAAAAGTTTAGAATTAATTATTATAAAAAGACAGTTTAGAGTAAATATCATAACTTATATACTCACACCAAAAGCTCCAAAGATCAGGGACAGCGCTTTTTAAGTTTCACACCCACAACTACCCCACCCCCCACCATTTTACTTAACACAGCAATATGTATAGATGAAATCATTTTATTAAGAAGTTTGCATTATGCTTATTTGTATTTGTGATGTATAAATGTTTATTTTTGCTTTGTGGTTATAAGGGTGATAAAGTCCTATGTGTGTTTTTTAAAAAAAATAAGTGAGAGTTTGTTTTTGTATAGATAAAATGTTTACAAAAATGATGTATGTCAGTGTTTTAAAAAAATAATAATATGTAAACTCAATGACATCTGAAATCTGCTGACAAACTTATGTGATGAGAAAAAAAGTAATATGATGATATTTGCTGACAAGATATGTGATGAGAAAAAAGTAATATGATGATATTTTTGTGAATATTAGGTGGAAAACAAACTGTGTGTGTTTTAAAAAGATAAGTGAGAGTTTGTTTTTTGTATAGATAAATATCTTTACTCTACAAAATTGCTGTATGTCAGTTTTTTTTAAGAACTTGTGAACTCAATGACATCTGAAAGTAATATGATGATATTTGCTGACAAAGATATGTGATGAAAAAATATTAGTCATTTAACAAATGACGTATTAGATATGTCAGCATTTTAATAACATAAGTGTCAGAGCGTACAGTATAAGTAGCCTGTGCATTCAGTTCATACAATGTGCTGGCATGAAGACAGAAAAGATAATATGTACAATACTGAATTAAATTATTTCATTCACAGAAATCTTATAACAAATGTTAACAAACTTTGTATTTTTTATTTTTTTATAACCTCCTAATAAAAGAAAATATCAAAACAATTGAGTTTTGTACACTCTTATAACACCCTTTTAATCCTATTACATTTTATATCTTTTTTTTTTTTTTTTTTTTCATAGCAAGTCCTGACATGCCTTATTAAACCTATTGAACATTATAGAGGATATATATATTAAGATTTTATACCCCCTTTTAATAGAATACAATATCAGAGTATAATTTACACATTTTTTAATAAAATAACATTAAACTTTATAGTCTTTTATAAAGCTCCTAATCAACCATATCAAAATAAGCTTAATAACCTCTTATAACCTTTTAATCCAAATCCTAATAAAAAAAACTATTTAATATCAATTTTATATCAAATACGTATTAAAAACACTTTTTTAATATCGATTTTATATCAAATTCGTATCAAAATCCCCTTTTTATATCAATTTTATATCAAATTGATATAAAAAAGGGGCGTAAAAGTGGGAGTGGAAAGGGGCGGGTTTAGGGGAGGAGAAAGGGGCGTGTCCACCTGTCAAAAAAGTTTGACATAACCTCCGTACTATTACTACTAACGGCAACCAAAGTAGACCAAGAGGAACTGTGTATGGGAAGGACACTACTCATAAATTAAGGTGTGTAACCACAAGCAATTAATATTGCAAAAAATGGCAGGTAAAAATACATATACATATATATGTATATGTAAAAATATAGATAAAGGGGAATCAGTTGATGTGATATACTTAGATTTTGCAAAGGCATTTGATACAGTGCCACATGAGAGATTAATGCACAAAATTAAGGGACTGGGAATAGCTGAAAATGTTAGCTCATGGATAAATAACTGGATAAAAGATAGGGAGCAACGAGTAGTAGTAAATGGATCATACTCAGATTGGACAAAGGTAATCAGTGGCGTCCCCCAGGGATCAGTACTGGGCCCTGTTCTTTTTAATATTTTTATAAATGACTTGGAGCAAGGATTAAATAGCGACATCTCTATTTTTGCAGATGATACTAAGTTAAGTAAGGTCATTAGGTCAGAGCAGGACGAACTCTCTTTACAAAGGGATTTACTAAAATTAGAACTATGGGCAAGTGAATGGAAAATGAGATTTAATACGGAAAAATGTAAGGTTCTACATTTTGGAAGTAAAAATAAGCAGGCTACGTATTTTTTAAATGGGACAAGACTTAGCCAAACACAGGAGGAAAGGGATTTGGGAGTAGTAATAGATAACAAGCTAAAGATGAGTGCACAATGCAGGGCAGCGGCTTCAAAGGCTAATAAGATACTAGCATGTATTAAAAGAGGCATTGATTCAAGGGAGGAAAGCATAATTCTGTCATTATATAAAGCCCTGGTAAGACCTCACCTTGAGTTTGGAGTGCAGTTCTGGGCACCGATTGCTAAAAAAGATATTGCAGAACTAGAAAAAGTTCAGAGAAGGGCCACAAAGCTAATAAGGGGATTGGAGAAATTAACCTATGAGGAGAGGCTAGCCAAACTGGGTCTGTTCTCTTTAGAAAAAAGGCGCTTGAGAGGTGACATGATTACTTTATATAAATATATTCAAGGCCCATATACAGAGATGGCAGAAGCTCTTTTTATTCCAAGAAAATTGTTTCTGACAAGAGGTCATAATTTAAGGTTGGAGGAAAGGAGATTTAATCTCCTGCAACGGAAACGTTTTTTCACTGTAAGAGCAATAAAATTGTGGAACTCATTACCAAAGGAGGTAGTGAATGCCAATACCATAGATTCATTTAAAAATAGTCTGGATAAATTTCTGTATATAAACAAAATTCATGGATATGATTGCTAGTATTAAATGGGTCACATTTTAATGGGGTTATTTAAGCTTAACTGGAGCTTTTTGTAAGTATTTTAGATTTGTATAGGTTGAACTCGATGGACTTCAGTCTTTTTTCAACCTTATCTACTATGTTACTATGTTACTATGTTATATATATATATATACAAACACATAGGTAAAGCACTGCTCTATGTTGGTTAAAATAGACCAAGGGGTACTGTACAACACCTATTTCAGAGGACACCACTAATTTTCCATAGTTTCCGGTGCCATGAAATTATAATGTAGTAGGATCTATGTACAGTTCCCCAAAAGCGGGTCTCAATATTACCAAAGCATACACAGTGTGGCAATTAATACAGTTTATGCAAACATCAGAGATTTCAAGTAGCATATATAGTATAGTATGGTATTGAGGGCTGTAAAGGTGTCCTGTATTACAGGAGTATCTCAGATGTGACAAATAGTCCTGAATGAATCAAGTAAAACAATTACAGCTCTTATATCCTCCAAGCGTGATGTTACATTGGGCAATTACCGTCCAAGATAATCAAGACCTTATGCAAAGTTATTATTCCGTGAGGCAAACTTTCAAAAAAGGGGTAAATTCCATCCCACCATGAAAACAACTCACGACTCCAGTAAGATCATCCTCTTAGGCGCATGTAGGTTATCGAATATAGCGTGGAAATAGACACTGCGCCAACTTGAAATCCTCCTTGGCTATTGCAACACTGTTTCAATCCGTTGATTCTAGGACAGAGCAACCCGCTCTGTGTACGTTACTCAGTAGTATAAGGTCTTCATTATCTTGGACGGTAATTGCCCAACGTAACATCACGCTTGGAGGATATAAGAGCTGTAATTGTTTTACTTGATTCATTCAGGACTATTTGTCAAATCTGAGATACTCCTGTAATACAGGACACCTTTACAGCCCTCAATACCGTACTATACTATATATGCTACTTGAAATCTCTGATGTTTGCATAAACTGTATACACAGATATAATTTCCCCACACCCATTTACTTTTGAGTTTAACAACTTCAGATGCATTAAGACCCATTTCCTGTAGAAGGTCTATACTTGGTTTATGTGCTCCAAGCTGCTTTATAATTAATTTTCTTTTTATTGGGTAAGTAATGCCCCCTACATTCCAAGACATAAATTTCAAATGATCCATTTATTAAAAAAAAGGGAGGGGAATGAGAGAGGGGGGTCCATCCACCAATGGACATAGTCCCTCCCTCCTGGGTATTCGTGCGATAGTGTTTACAAATATTAACTTTATCTTGAAAGTTTTATACCTTGATCATTAAGGGTCTAGGTTTCATGTGACTATCTGTATCTGCCTTAAGGGACCTAGCCTGTGCACTCTCTTAATGACCAATGGGGGATTGTCTATGGGGAAGCCTAACAACTGAGGTAATTGGACTGAGGCAAAATGGGACAGGTCTCTGTACTCATTTGTCTCGGGTAAACCTATCACTTTAATGTTTTTCCTCCTGGCCTTGTCCTCTAATTCCTCTACCTTTGCCTGTAGTGTGCTTAGCTGATTATTCTGCCTTATGGAGGTGAGATATAAGTTGTTCGTTTGATCCTCCAAATTAGATAGCCTTGTTTTCACTTCTGTAAGTCTGTTGGAAACTGCCTAATTTCATTTGATAGCGTATTTATATTCTGTTTAATGCTATTGAATTGGGGTAACATAAGGTCTGCAATTTGCTAGATCCATTGTTGTGAATCAGGGTTAGGTGTATGCACATCGTCTGTATTCATTTCTACACTGCTATCAAAACCTTTGCTCAGATGCTTCTTCTCTTTGGATTTAGGCGGCATTGCTGGTGACCTTACTTTAACGTATTTTTCCATTAAAGTGTGTGTTACTCAAACAAGTGAAAGGGTGCCAAACAAGGCGTGTGGTGAGAAGCACATAAAAAAAGGAAAAAGGTGTGTATATTAAGCTGCAAAAACCAGTAAATATGGTGTCTATCTGTGTGAATTGTGTGGGTCTATACCATCATTTACATTTCTTAGCCCCCCAACCGGGAGAAAAGAAAAAAAATGAAAGAAAGAAAAAAAAAGAAGTTACTACTAGTGCAATAGGGCAGGCCGTACTACCCTTATACTTTGCCTCTAATACCTTTTTTTGTCTTAACGGAAAAATAAAAACAGATAAATAAAATGCAGTAGGTTTAGAACAATTCAATTACTAGAAAAGAAGTCTCCAATTTTGCAAGTAACAGTTGTATATACTAAAAGCTTACTAAAGATTCTCACCAGGTTAATTTTAATTTTAAAACTTCAGGATTTGGCGCTAAATTTCCTTCTTGTGGTAATACTTCTACTATTTCAGTGCCTAGTATCTTATATCTGCATACGATATCAGTTTGCCCAATATACAGATATACTGTACTTCAGATCTTCATTTGACTTACGCCTTAAAATGTAACAGCAGTTTAACAACTTCAACTATACAGAATATATCTCACAGCCAACATTGCAGAGGGAAAGAAAACCTATATCGGAGGTAACACCACTACAATACAGGACCAGAAGAGATGTCTCTATATATAAACATAGTCAGTCTGGTTGGATATAAACATTGATGTATCCTGCTACCCCTTAGCTGTCCTGGGGCATTCAGCAAAGGACTATGATATCTTTGCAAATTACAAATGTCTATCTTCTTCTGATGTCCTTCCATACATCTATTTACTGTAGGTTATTTATTGCTGACACATCAGATATAGAACTTAACAGTTTTATTCCTTTTTTCCCCTTTTTTCAGCCATAAGTAGTAATGAATCCAGGAAAGGGGTCAATTAACCACAAGTAAGGGGATGGATTTCAGCAGGACTTATAACCTACTCAGGAAGCTTCTTAGAGCAGTATGCCTTACTACAAATAATAGGATCTCTTATCAGAGGCATACACGTCTTGCAGCAACGCAATATAACACAGCTCAGGGGGCCCCAGTTCAATAGGAGCACATTTATCCAACACTTGGTGTACAATTCTCCACCCTTATACCAATAGTATACTTGTGATTCCAAGGGGTGCTGCAGAAGCTTTTATCACTCCTTATCTTCAAACTGTGGCTTAGCGGGCCTTTGGGATACTGGAGACCTCATCTGAAGGCTTCTGGAAACTACCCTTGTCTTGGTCTGAATTGCTGGAGCGGACCTGATCTGGTCTTCCCAGTGGTGCGCCCATACACGTATGGCCTCCATGTCCTGGGCCGTGAGATCTTGTCCAGCTCCGCCTTACCACCCGAAGTCTCCTTCCTCGAGGCCACACTTGCAAAGCTGTCCAAAGTGGATTGATGGGGTTTCCAGGATGTGCGGCTGCAATCCGGCTTTATTATTTAAATATCCTTTGTTGAAGAAATAGATATGCACATGGGTGAGCCAATCACATGTGCAGCCACCAATCAACAGCTACTGAGCCTATTTAGATATGCTTTTCATTAAATTATATCAAAAGAAAAAAACAAATTAGATAATAGAAGTCAATTGGAAAGTTGTTTAAAATTGCATGTTCTTTCTAAATAGTAAAATAAAAAAATTGGTGTTTCATGTCCCTTCAACCCCTTAACCCCTTAGTGACCAGAGCACTTTTCCATTTTCTGTCCGTTTGGGACCAAGGCTATTTTTACATTTTTGCGGTGTTTGTGTTTAGCTGTAATTTTCTTCTTACTCATTTACTGTACCCACACATATTATATACCGTTTTTCTCGCCATTAAATGGACTTTCTAAAGATACCATTATTTTCATCATATCTTATAATTTACTATAAAAAAAATTATAAAATATGAGGAAAAAATGGAAAAAAACACACTTTTTCTAACTTTAACCCCCAAAATCTGTTACATATCTAAAACCACCAAAAAACACCCATGCTAAATAGTTTCTAAATTTTGTCCTGAGTTTAGAAATACCCAATGTTTACATGTTCTTTGCTTTTTTTGCAAGTTATAGGGCCATAAATACAAGTAGCACTTTGCTATTTCCAAACCATTTTTTTCCAAAATTAGCGCTAGTTACATTAGAACACTGATATCTTTCAGGAATCCCTGAATATCCCTTGACAAGTATATATTTTTTTTTAGTAGACATCCCAAAGTATTGATCTAGGCCAATTTTGGTATATTTCATACCACCATTTCACCGCCAAATGCGATCAAATACAAAAAATTGTTCACTTTTTCACAAATTTTTTCACAAACTTTAGGTTTCTCACTGAAATCATTTACAAACAGCTTGTGCAATTATGGCATAAATTGTTGTAAATTCCTCTCTGGGATCCCCTTTGTTCAGAAATAGCACACATATATGGCTTTGGCGTTGCTTTTTGGTAATTAGAAGGCCGCTAAATGCCACTGCGCACCACAAGTGTATCATGCCCAGCAGTTAAGGGGTTAATTAGGGAGCTTTTAGGGAGCTTGTATGGTTAATTTTAGCTTTAGTGTAGTGTAGTAGACAACCCCAAGTATTGATCTAGGCACATTTTGGTATATTTCATGCCACCATTTCACCGCCAAATGCGATCAAATTAAAAAAAACGTAAAATTTTTCACAATTTTAGGTTTCTCACTGAAATCATTTACAAACAGCTTGTGCAATTATGGCACAAATGGTTGTAAATGCTTGTCTGGGATCCCCTTTGTTCAGAAATAGCAGACATATATGACTTTGGCGTTGCTTTCTGGTAATTAGAAGGCCACTAAATCCTGTTGCGCCTCACAAGTGTATTATGGCTGGCAGTGAAAGGGTTAATTAGGGAGTTTGTAGTGAGCTTGCAGGGTTAATTTTAGCTTTAGTGTAGAGATCAGCCTCCCATCTGACACATCCCACCCCCTGATCCCTCCCAAACAGCTCCCTTCCCTCCCCCACCCCACAATTGTCCCCGCCATCTTAAGTACTGGCAGAAAGTCTGCCAGTACTAAAATAAAAGGGTTTTTAAAAAAAAAATGAAATTTTTTTTTAGCATATTTACATATGCTACTGTGTAGGATCCCCCCCTTAGCCCCCAACCTCCCTGATCCCCCCCAAAACCGCTCTCTAACCCTCCCCTCTGCCTTATTGGGGGCCATCTTGGGTACTGGCAGCTGTCTGCCAGTACCCAGTTTACAATAAAAAGTGCTTTTTTGGGTTTTTTTTTTGTTTTTTTCTGTAGTGTAGCTTCCCCCAACCCCCCACCCCCCACAAACAAACCCCCACCACCTTGCTGATTGTTTGGATTTTATTTTTTATTATATTTTTTATATCCCCATTTTCTGCAGTGTAGCGGTTCCCACCCGCTCCCTCCCCGTGCACGCGCCCGCCCCCACCCTCCCGTGCACGCGCGCGCGCCCGTGCGCGCCCCCAGCCACCCCCGCCCACGATCCCGCCCCCCTTCAGATCCACATGGCCATCGATGGCCGCCACCCGCCTCCCGGTCCGGCTCCCACCCACCAACGCAGGTAGCCACCGATCTCCGGTGCAGAGAGGGCCACAGAGTGGCTCTCTCTGCACCGGATGACTTAAAAAGGTTATTGCAGGATGCCTCCATATCGAGGCATCACTGCAATAACCGGAAAGCAGCTGGAAGCGAGCAGGATCGCTTCCAGCTGCTTTCCACACTGAGGACGTGCAGGGTACGTTCTCAGGCATTAACTGCCTTTTTTCTGAGGACGTACCCTGCACGTCCTCAGTCGTTAAGGGGTTAAGGACAAGGCCATTTTTCAATTTCTTTCCCTTAAGGACCAGGGCTATTTTTACATTTCTGCGGTATTTGTGTTTAGCTGTTATTTTCTTCTTACTCATTTACTGTACCCACACATATTATATACCATTTTTCTCGCCATTAAATGGACTTTCTATCATTATTTTCATCATATCTTACAATTTACTATAAAAAAACTATAAAATATGAGGGAAAAATGGGAAAAAAACACACTTTTTCTAACTTTGACCCCCAAAATCTGTTACACATCTACAACTACCAAAAAACAACCGAAATAGTTTCTAAATTTTGTCCTGAGTTTAGAAATACCCAATGTTTACATGTTCTTTGCTTTTTTCTAACTTTGACCCCCAAAATCTGTTACACATCTACAACTACCAAAAAACAACCAAAATAAATAGTTTCTAAATTTTGTCCTGAGTTTAGAAATACCCAATGTTTACATGTTCTTTGCTTTTTTTGCAAGTTATAGGGCAATAAATACAAGTAGCACTTTGCCATTTCCAAACCATTTTTTTTCAAAATTAGCGATAGTTACATTGGATCACTGATATCTGTCAGGAATCCCTGAATATACCTTGACATGTATATATATTTTTTTAGTAGAAAACCCAAAGTATTGATCTAGGCCCATTTTCATGCCACTATTTCACTGCCAAATACGATCAAATAAAAAAAATCGCTAATTTTTTTTTTTAAAAGTATTTTTATTGAGGCAATGAAATATATCAAAGTACAAACACAGCAAATAGGGCAATATCTCAAACAATATTACATGACAGCAGTTCCTTCATTCAAGCATAAATACACTGAACAATAGTAGGAGCGCGGTATTGACCCTAATGATGCCTCTTTTTATAATTTAATAACAGAACATACAAGCGTCAACAATGTGAAATAGATCCACTTATGGGACCTGGAAACTAGTACTTATCAGAAGACAGAACTCTCAGCAATAAGGATTCTCAGTATGGATCATATAAAGCAGAAACCAAGTGTTAGGTGGTTGTAACCGTCATAATACATCAATGTAAGGGTTATTAGATTCGTATGCGGGAATCATCTGAAAGACAATGGTTATAGGGGGTGGGAGTAACCCGGAGAACTGTTGTCAGGGGGTTGGGGCCAGGGGAAGGACAGGTGAGAGAGAAGGGAGTGGAGGGCGAAGAGAGAGAAAAAAAAAAAGGGGGGGGCACTGAGGGCCGATGGGGTGCTCAGGCCACCAGGGTCTCAGCCCAGTCTCAGAGCTACACGTCTATCCGGTCATCCATCAGGACACCGGGATCGCCAGGTCTCCTAAACTCCTCCCATGCCAACCATATAGAACAGTAGAAATCATAGCGGCCTTCGACCCTTAGTGCGTATTCTTCCATGTTTTGGATATAATCCAAAGACTCAAGGACTGGGGTAAGCGTAACAGGGGCTTGTTTTATCCACTGTCTAGCTATAGCTAGTTTTGCCGCCAAGAGGATAATAACACCTAGGAGATGGGATGGTTTTGGGAGGTCTTGCAGACCGAGATGGAAGAGCGCCATACCTCCTGAGAGATCGCCGATGAGGCCCAGTTTCTGGAGTAGACCAGCCACCTGGTTCCAAAAGTGCTTCAATTTGGGGCATTCCCACCAGATGTGAAGGTGAGTACCTCGTTGGGCGCAGCCTCTCCAACAGTCCGCTGACCGGGAGGGATACACTCTATGCAGCCTGGTCGGAACCCAGTGCCACCTAAGTAGGATTTTAAGATACAGTTCAAACAGGTTGGAGCAGCGCACTGCTGCGCCGACATCCTGGAGAGCACGTTGCCATTTACCGTCCGGTGCCTCCACCCCCAGGTCTCTCTCCCAGTCCTCTGTGGACCGAGTTTTTATGAAGTGAGGAAAGTCCAGAAGAATCCTGTAGTGGAACGATAGAGAGCCTCGTAGAGGCCTACCTGCCAACCATCTCCTCTCCCATTTAGTGAGAGCTCTCACATTAGCCCTCTGGAATCCCCAGGATAAGAGAAGCGAAACCAGGTGGAGGTATTCGAACTGTAGATCTCTGGGAAAACTGTCCGTCGGATACTTTTTTGGTGGGATAGCCAGGGCGTCTCCTCTGTACAGGTCCGAGAGTAGTCTGATCTCTAAGGCTTCCCACTTCTTGGGGTGGGATTCAGGAAGGCAATGCAGTAAAGCTTTGACAGAGTGTATATGGGAGGGATGCGGGGCAACCGAGTAGAGAGGGCAGAGCCCTCTCCAGAGTTTCAGACAGGTCTTGACTATGCGGCAATGTATTCCGCTCAATACCTCTGCGTGGTCAAGGATCCATATGAGGTTGGCTAAGTCCACTCCAGCGGGCAACGAGCCCTGTTCTATTTGGTACCACCTCTCGGAGCAGTCCTTCACCCCCCAAGCAGCAATATGTGAAAGCATGGCAGCCCTATAGTATAATGAAATATTTGGCATCAACATGCCTCCGCATCTTTTTGGTTTTTGTAGTTGGGTCAGGGGAAGTCGCACATGACGTCCCTTCCATACATATTTCGTAAAGATAGATTGAAAATGGTTGAGGAGGTATGCCCGGACCGGGACTGGGATGCACCGGAATAGATAGATATGCTTTGGGAGCAGGAGCATCTTTACAGCCGCGACCCTACCCATCCAAGAGACCTCCGGGACCTTCCAACTGGAGACTGTCTGTTGGAGCTCCTTGAGCAGAGACCTGTAATTTGCGGTCACTATTCTCTTAGGATTATGGGAAAGTACTACCCCCAGATGTTTCAGTCTTTCTGTTGACCATTTAAATGGGTAGGAATCTCTCAGAGTCTCCAGAGTGGCTTCCGGTAGGCCAATAGCGTAGGCCTCAGTCTTAGTATAGTTGAGTTTGTAATATGTTAGGTTAGTAAATTCGTTCAAGATCCCGAACAGCTCAGGAAGCGACTCCTCTGGGTCCGCCAGGAAGATCGTCAAGTCTTCAGCAAAGAGCGCTAGGACCTGCGGTATATCATGCAACACTAAGGGTTGGATAGAGGGGGTCGCCCGGAGTCTTGTCGCTAGCGGTTCCATTATTAGAGCAAAAAGGAGTGGTGACAGGGGACACCCCTGTCTCATGCCATTCTTGATCTCAAAGGCTCTAGAGACAAACCCCAATCCTCTCACTCTAGCAGATGGGCCTGAATATAAAGCCATTACTGCCGTGATAAAAGCGGGTGGAAATCCGAAAGAGCGCAGGACTTCGACCATGTATTCCCACCGGACCCTGTCAAATGCTTTCTCAGCATCTAATGACAGGGTGACCAGTGGGATTCCAAGCGCAGCTGTCTCGAAAAAGATGTTCAGCAGGCGTCTGGTGTTGTCTGAGATATGAAATATATCAAAGTACAAACACAGCAAATAGGGCAATATCTCAAACAATATTACATGACAGCAGTTCCTTCATTCAAGCATAAATACACTGAACAATAGTAGGAGCGCGGTATTGACCCTAATGATGCCTCTTTTTATAATTTAATAACAGAACATACAAGCGTCAACAATGTGAAATAGATCCACTTATGGGACCTGGAAACTAGTACTTATCAGAAGACAGAACTCTCAGCAATAAGGATTCTCAGTATGGATCATATAAAGCAGAAACCAAGTGTTAGGTGGTTGTAACCGTCATAATACATCAATGTAAGGGTTATTAGATTCGTATGCGGGAATCATCTGAAAGACAATGGTTATAGGGGGTGGGAGTAACCCGGAGAACTGTTGTCAGGGGGTTGGGGCCAGGGGAAGGACAGGTGAGAGAGAAGGGAGTGGAGGGCGAAGAGAGAGAAAAAAAAAAAAGGGGGGGGCACTGAGGGCCGATGGGGTGCTCAGGCCACCAGGGTCTCAGCCCAGTCTCAGAGCTACACGTCTATCCGGTCATCCGTCAGGACACCGGGATCGCCAGGTCTCCTAAACTCCTCCCATGCCAACCATATAGAACAGTAGAAATCATAGCGGCCTTCGACCCTTAGTGCGTATTCTTCCATGTTTTGGATATAATCCAAAGACTCAAGGACTGGGGTAAGCGTAACAGGGGCTTGTTTTATCCACTGTCTAGCTATAGCTAGTTTTGCCGCCAAGAGGATAATAACACCTAGGAGACGGGATGGTTTTGGGAGGTCTTGCAGACCGAGATGGAAGAGCGCCATACCTCCTGAGAGATCGCCGATGAGGCCCAGTTTCTGGAGTAGACCAGCCACCTGGTTCCAAAAGTGCTTCAATTTGGGGCATTCCCACCAGATGTGAAGGTGAGTACCTCGTTGGGCGCAGCCTCTCCAACAGTCCGCTGACCGGGAGGGATACACTCTATGCAGCCTGGTCGGAACCCAGTGC
The DNA here is from genome assembly GCF_027579735.1 of Bombina bombina. NCBI lineage: Eukaryota > Metazoa > Chordata > Amphibia > Anura > Bombinatoridae > Bombina > Bombina bombina. The sequence continues at coordinate 805,070,006 of NC_069502.1, read as the reverse complement.
CACCTAAGTAGGATTTTAAGATACAGTTCAAACAGGTTGGAGCAGCGCACTGCTGCGCCGACATCCTGGAGAGCACGTTGCCATTTACCGTCCGGTGCCTCCACCCCCAGGTCTCTCTCCCAGTCCTCTGTGGACCGAGTTTTTATGAAGTGAGGAAAGTCCAGAAGAATCCTGTAGTGGAACGATAGAGAGCCTCGTAGAGGCCTACCTGCCAACCATCTCCTCTCCCATTTAGTGAGAGCTCTCACATTAGCCCTCTGGAATCCCCAGGATAAGAGAAGCGAAACCAGGTGGAGGTATTCGAACTGTAGATCTCTGGGAAAACTGTCCGTCGGATACTTTTTTGGTGGGATAGCCAGGGCGTCTCCTCTGTACAGGTCCGAGAGTAGTCTGATCTCTAAGGCTTCCCACTTCTTGGGGTGGGATTCAGGAAGGCAATGCAGTAAAGCTTTGACAGAGTGTATATGGGAGGGATGCGGGGCAACCGAGTAGAGAGGGCAGAGCCCTCTCCAGAGTTTCAGACAGGTCTTGACTATGCGGCAATGTATTCCGCTCAATACCTCTGCGTGGTCAAGGATCCATATGAGGTTGGCTAAGTCCACTCCAGCAGGCAACGAGCCCTGTTCTATTTGGTACCACCTCTCGGAGCAGTCCTTCACCCCCCAAGCAGCAATATGTGAAAGCATGGCAGCCCTATAGTATAATGAAATATTTGGCATCAACATGCCTCCGCATCTTTTTGGTTTTTGTAGTTGGGTCAGGGGAAGTCGCACATGACGTCCCTTCCATACGTATTTCGTAAAGATAGATTGAAAATGGTTGAGGAGGTATGCCCGGACCGGGACTGGGATGCACCGGAATAGATAGATCAGCTTTGGGAGCAGGAGCATCTTTACAGCCGCGACCCTACCCATCCAAGAGACCTCCGGGACCTTCCAACTGGAGACTGTCTGTTGGAGCTCCTTGAGCAGAGACCTGTAATTTGCGGTCACTATTCTCTTAGGATTATGGGAAAGTACTACCCCCAGATGTTTCAGTCTTTCTGTTGACCATTTAAATGGGTAGGAATCTCTCAGAGTCTCCAGAGTGGCTTCCGGTAGGCCAATAGCGTAGGCCTCAGTCTTAGTATAGTTGAGTTTGTAATATGTTAGGTTAGTAAATTCGTTCAAGATCCCGAACAGCTCAGGAAGCGACTCCTCTGGGTCCACCAGGAAGATCGTCAAGTCTTCAGCAAAGAGCGCTAGGACCTGCGGTATATCATGCAACACTAAGGGTTGGATAGAGGGGGTCGCCCGGAGTCTTGTCGCTAGCGGTTCCATTATTAGAGCAAAAAGGAGTGGTGACAGGGGACACCCCTGTCTCATGCCATTCTTGATCTCAAAGGCTCTAGAGACAAACCCCAATCCTCTCACTCTAGCAGATGGGCCTGAATATAAAGCCATTACTGCCGTGATAAAAGCGGGTGGAAATCCGAAAGAGCGCAGGACTTCGACCATGTATTCCCACCGGACCCTGTCAAATGCTTTCTCAGCATCTAATGACAGGGTGACCAGTGGGATTCCAAGCGCAGCTGTCTCGAAAAAGATGTTCAGCAGGCGTCTGGTGTTGTCTGAGCCCTGTCGCCCCGGGGTAAATCCCACCTGATCATGGTGGATCAAAACCGGGAGGATTTTATTTAGCCTTGAGGCTAGTATTTTTGCGTATAGTTTTACATCTCCATTGATGAGAGATATTGGGCGGTAGCTCTCACAGAGCTCAGGGTTTTTCCCTGGCTTGGGTATAGTTATGATTGATGCCTCTAGGAAGTCTTGGGGGAAGCTACCAGTGTCCATGGCCTCACCAAACACACGGGCAAGAAGAGGACATAGCTGGGTCACAAATTTTTTATAAAATAAGGCATCAAAGCCGTCCGGCCCTGGGGATTTATGTGCCTTCAGGCTCTTAATCGTTTTCTCAATCTCCTCCACGGTGATGGGGGCAATGAGTTGCTTCCCCATACCTTCCGGGACCTGTGGTAAGTGGAGCCTGTCGAGGAACTCAGGGATAGCGTGCGCTGGTGCATAATGGGTGCGGGGGTCAGCAGATATCTGATATAGTCCACTGTAGTAGTCTGCAAAAACATCTCCTATATCGCTAGGAGAATAGAATTTCTGATCATCTCTTGTAACGTAAGGTTCTTTGTTGGAGTTTGTGGGCCAAGAGCCGGTCCGCCCTGTCCCGTTTGTGGTAGTATCTCTGTTTCAAAAGATAGAGTCCCCTCTGAACCCTCTCCAGCTCACAAGCCTCGATCTGTTTTCTGAGGGACTGGACTTTCCTAACTAGGGAATCTGTTCTAGTCCTTCTAAGCTGGGTTCTGGAGATAGAGTAGTCGTGATATAGTTGGGCTAAACTGGCCCCTTTGCGTCTCCTAATCTCTGAGGATTTTTGCATAAAGAGCCCGCGGAGGTAGGCCTTAAGCGCCGCCCATAGAGTCAGAGCAGATGTGGATCCCGTGTCATTTATGCTCAAAAACCCTTCTATCTCCCGTGTCCAGAGTGGAATCTGGGAGTCCACGAGGAGGTATTCTGGTAGGCACCAAGAGAGCCCACCCGACTAACAATGCAGCTTCCGACAGAGATGAGGAGACTTCCCGGAAGAGGCGGAGCAAGCAGGACGCTTGCAACTTCGCGCTTCTCCCTTGAGCTCGAATACCAGCTTGTCAGGCACAGGAATCCTTGGCCGCTATACACAGGCGACCCGGACAACGAGTGGATTGCAGGAGCAATCAGCGCCTGGAAGTCAGCCACAAGTGAGGCTTCTGAGACTGAAGCAACTTCATTGTTCCCGCACAGATGGGAAAACAGAGTGCCTAAACCTAATAAGCAACTGGTCGGAGGAGTATTAACAGCAGTGTTAAGACCGCGGATAAAGCAGCCGGCAAGGATCAAGAGGAAATAGTACCCTGCAAGTACTGGCAGGGAGCGGATCCTAGAGCAGCGTAACAGGCGGTGGTCAAAAGCACATCAAGTCCCCCCCCCCTGGCCGGTACGGTGGTGTTGCCGAGAGGGGTGTCGATCCCTGCAAGGTGAGCAGGTTAATTAACGGAGGCCCCTTCTGCAGCGTATACACAGAGGATATTCAGCAGCTATTAAGGTACTGTTTAAATATTATTAAAGCTGTACTAAATAAAGGGCCAGAGTGGAAGGGGGGGAGAGAAGAGCTGATTGGCGGTACCCCTAAAATGAAGCCTTTACAAGGGAAATAATGAAGTCAGGGGTATAAAGGAATAAAGATTGAGTGAACTGCAGCCTGGGAAATAGTCCTGCACCCGAGCAGCTGGGAAGGTGTCTACCTGTTTAGCTTGTTTGCAGAGCCAAAACTTCAGAAAAAGGAAGTATTACCCTTAAAGGCATCAATCTGGTGACAAGATATATATGTTGTGACACACTCCCATAACCCTTATGGGTAGGAGTACAAAGTAGAGCTCCCATAACCTACGGGTAGGAGCCAAGAAGATAGAGAGACTTAAAATTGGGCACCCTCTATTGCGAGATCAAGAGGAACATTATAAGTTAACAGTTATCTGGTCTGTTGGTGACTCCTTTGGTTGTTAAAACTAAACAATAAAAAGAAACAGGATCTGAGAAGTGACAAGCCTCTGTAGAGTCAAGAGTGCTGGGAGATCATCTTCAGGGGGGACTAACTTAAAGTGGAGAAAAGAAAAAGGGGACTCTGCCTCTTTTTTTTTTTTTTTTTTTTTTTTTTTTTTATTGGTTTACTGTATTCCCCCTGCTTACTTTTCCCCGCTGGCTACTTTTGTTACTGTGATTGATATGCATAATCCTCATTGTTTATAAGGATGGTGAAACTGATGCAGAAAGAAATAGTTATAACATTACTGGGTCATTCGCTGCGTAAGCATAAGCCCAAAGGGCGCTAGATGTATCTTGCTCTGACTAGATGTGGAAACGTTCAATAGCTTACAGAATACCTGGGTTAAATACAGACCTGCTGTGAAAAATAATTAATTCGCTAAAATTGTGATATAGAAAGACCTGTCTGTGTAACATTTTTATTAAGTGAGGAAAGTCTAGAGAGGGGAAGTGGTAGTAATAAAGGCTATAATAACAGATTGGGCAGATATACATACATAGATATATGGGCTGCTAGACAGGAGTGTATAAATATTATAATTTAGAAACACTGTAAAGGATTTTTTGTTCATCTGGTTGACTAAACTATAGTCTATACAGCTTACATAGTTAAAATATACACAACAAAGGGTTAAATCAAGACTATATCACCTCTTACTTGGGCCTAAGTCTCGGAGATAGGCCGTAATCACACGAATTTCACTTAGCTACACCTAGTTTTATTAAAATATACACATAAGAGATATACATATCTTAAATATATTTGTAAAAGATTCGCTCTGCTAAAAACAGAGACATATTCTCACGTGTCATCTATTTTGTTTTAGGTGTGTGGGTTTTTTTTGTTTTTTTTTTCTCTCACTTTATTGCTTGTAAATTTTGTTTGCTAGAACACTGGTTTGCACTTGCTTCCCTTTAAATTGATAATACAATCTGATGGATAAATATATAGCAACCTCTAAAGGGAGCTCTCCAGCCATGCCCCAGAGACATAGAGAAAAGAAGAATAACCCTAAAAATACGGAGTTGGGCACCGATACACTGCAAATAGACACGGAAACCCAACCCTCTACAAACAATACAGCTGAGATAGTAGCTCAGATATCTAGAGTATTTACGCTGCAGTTAGATGCCCTTAAAGTGGAGATTAAACATGATATTAACTCCTTATCGACTGAAGTTAGGCAGTTCACTACGAGAATAGAAGAGGTAGAAAACAGGGTCTCAGATTTAGAAGACAGAATGACCCAGATGGAGCAGACTAATTCCAGATTGCAGACTAACTCAGACACTATGCAGAAAAAGATAGAAGACTTAGAAGACAGGGCACGCCGCAACAATATTAGGATCATTGGGGTCCCTGAGAATGCTGATTTTAAAGACTTAGTCTATTTTATTACCAATACACTCCCTAAAGCTTTGAATATGTATTCAGAATCCCAACCCTTACAAATTGAAAGAATACATAGAATGGGGATAAGTCACAGAAACCCAGACGGTACATTACAACCGAGGCCTATAATTGTTAAATTTTTAAAATTCACAGATAAAGTTAGTATGATGAGAAATTACAGGAAAGCATTTCCAGTTTTGTTAGAACAAAATAAAATAATGCTATTCCAAGATTTCTCTGCAGAAACGGCGGCTAAATGAAGATTAATGTCACCTTTTTGCTCACAATTGATCAAAGCAAATTTCAGCGTTAGATTAGTTTATCCGGCCAAGCTACTTATACTAACAGATGGAGAGCCTAAAACTCTTGAATCCCCCCAGGAAGCGAGAGTATTCTGCAGAGAGAAAGGCCTTAATTAATAAAGTACAGACTGAACATGGGTAGATGCCACAGTACACAACTTATGCTGCTGGCTTTATCTCAGAAGCAGAGGGTAGTTAAGTACACGATAGGAATCTCTCTTAAGGGGGCCCGGTCTTTTAACACATTACTGAAGCAGTGTCCTACCACCTATAAAAGAGAAATAGGATTAAGGAGAAAGAAACTAAGGAAGCACAAACTAAATATAAGGGGTCATGGAGGGTACCAGTTTTTCTTTTTTATTGAGATTCTATACAGGTTAGTTGAACAGCGGTTGCTGAAGCCTTGTTTTACTATGTATAGGAGGTTTTATTTGTATGGATATATGAAATGTAATATTTTTGAACATACCTGGGGTCAGGGAGGGGGGGAAGGGAGCTGTGTTGTTTTATTAAATTACTTTTCACATATAAAAATATCCCTTTTTTTTTTTCCCTCCCCCCTCTCACTCTGCCTCTCTCCCGCTATTAACTTAACTGGAGCAAATGAATGAGAATTTAAAAATAGCCTCCTGGAATGTGGGTGGAATATCATCCCCAATAAAACGGAAATCAATTATAAAACTGCTAGGATCATATAAACCCCATATAGTGATGTTACAAGAGAGACACCTGTCTGAGAGAGAAGCCATCAAATTAAAGATTAAATGGGTAGGGGAAGTGATTTCGTCTGATATTGATAACAGGAAAAATGGGGTGGCAATATTAATAAATAAACTACTATCATATAAAATAATTAAAAAAATAATAGATCCGTTAGGTAGATTCTTGATTGTCCAAATTGAAATTGATAGAAAATTGTTTATTTTGTGTAACTTATATGGGCCAAATAAGATAGACCGTCAATTTTGGGATACACTAGCAGGGAAACTAATGGCATATAGAGATCAAGATCTGATTATAGGGGGGGATTTCAATATGGTTTTCTCTCCCAATTTAGATAGGTTAAATAATAAATGCAGGGCTAGAAGAGATAGAGAAACACGAATTTTACAGACATTCTGCCATAAAACTGGAACAAAAGACATTTGGAGGCTTCAAAACCCAGATAACAGAACCTTTACGTGCATCTCCAAATCACATCAGACGTTCTCAAGGATAGATATGTTTCTAATAGCTGATACAATGATGGGAAAGAAAGTAAAGACAGAAATAGGTGATATTAAGATATCAGACCATGCTGTAATCCTACTGAATCTAGAATTAAAAGCTTATCAAAAACAAGCCAGTAATGACGTATTCTTTCCTAAATACTTAGCAAAAAATACCATGTTTCAGAATTGGTTGAAAAGCAGATGGCAAGAGTACGCATTACATAATAGGGGATATGAAAGCAAGCCTGAAATTTTTTGGGAATGCGGCAAAGCGGTATTAAGAGGAGAGGTAAAGGCATATCTCTGTAAAAGTAAGAAAAAAAATAAACAACAGCAGGAACAACTTTCCAATGCAGTAAGGAATAGTTTTAACGCATATATAGCCCAGCCAAGGAGAATGCTTTGGGAGAAATATATAAATCTAAAGACCCAGAGAGACCTACTCCTCAAGCAGAACACGATACAGGAAGAAATGCGATTAAAAGCATTATACGGTGGCTTTAGGGGAAGGTCAGCTAAATACTTAGCCGCTATAACCAAAAGTAGAGTTAAAAATAATATAGGGGCGATTAAACAAGGATCAGTCAGAACTACTTCAAATAAAGAGATACAGAAGATTTTTGTAGAATTCTTCAAGAATCTATATACAGCAGGGACACTCAAGTTAGAGGTTAAAAATAAATTTTGGGAGAAGATAAATTTACCTAAATTATCACAGGATATAATGGAAAGTATCAATGCCCCAATCTCACTAAATGAAATTGAACAAGGGATAAAAAAACTTAAAGGTAATAAAGCACCAGGCCCTGATAGACTACCGGCGGAATTCTATCATATATTGATAGAGGAAATAACACCAGTCCTATATAATGTATATAATAGCTATTTTTTATATCAGAAACAATGTTCTGCTGACTTTGCTGCGTCCAACATTTCACTCATACTTAAAAAAGATAAAGATCCAGAAAATCCTGCATCCTATCGTCCAATTTCATTATTGAACATAGATTATAAATTATTGACTTCTATAATTGCGAATCGTTTAAAACCCTATATATCAGATATTATTCATGAGAACCAAACGGGCTTTATGCCCGGGAGAAATCCTGTCAAAAACATTCGGAAAACAATGCTGATAATAGAATATATGCAAAACAAAATTAAGAATGGTACAGGGTGTGAGATGTTGGACGCGGCAATCTTAGCAGTTGATGCTGAGAAAGCCTTTGATTATATCAGCTGGGATCACTTATTCACTACACTAGAAAAATTTGGATTTAAAGACAACATTATAAACTTAATAAAAATTCTATACAAAAATCCGAAGTCAGCAGTGGTAGTTAATGGATTAACGTCTGAAAAATTCAGCTTACAAAGAGGGACCCGCCAGGGGTGTCCTTTATCCCCTCTGTTATTTAACTTATCGATTGAGCCATTTGCAATGCGTTTAAGAGAATGCCTGTCAGGAATTCTTATAGGGGACCAAAAAATGGTGCTTTCTCTCTATGCAGATGACCTATTAGTATATCTAAGTAATATTGAAAAAACTTTACCATTACTATTGGAGGAAACGCAGATATTTAGTGAGATATCAGGCTACACGATTAACTATGGGAAATCAGAACTATTATGGCTGAAGAAGCCATTGAAGTTGGCAGGACCATTACTTTTTAAAGAAAAAGTACAGATTAAGTATTTAGGTATCATGCTGTCTAATTGCATGAAGGAATGCTATGAGTTAAATTACCCCAGAGTATTCAGGGAATGTCAAAGAAAACTATTAATATGGTCCAATCTTCCTATCTCCATAACAGCTAGAATAATGCTAATCAAAGCCGTTATATTTCCGAAAATTTTATACTTATGTCAGAATATCCCTATACTACTATATAAAAAGGATATTAGAGAATTCAATAAACATTGTACACAATTCATTTGGGCTGGGAAAAGGCCGCGGATTCGATTGGATAAATTACAACTTAATAGATTAGCGGCAGGGTTAGATTTTCCGAACCTAGAGATTTACAACTTAGTCACTACATTTAAATATGCAATGGACTGGGTTACGTCCCAAGATTATGGGATTATCGGTAATTTAGAAAACTATATGGCTGAACCATTTATGCTGGGATCACTCCTACACTGCCCCTTGAACAGAATCCCCAGGAAAATTGCAAAAATTACAATTTTCATTAACACCATAAAGGCATGGCATAAGGTTTGTCGTAGAGTACAGGTTAACCCATACTGTACAAATTTGCTCTGCATTGGTGGTAACCCAGAATTTCAGCCGGGTCTGTCACAAGTAGTATTCCATCGGTGGAAGAGAAAAGGGTTAATGTTAGTTAGACAACTTTTGTCGGAAGATCTGTCAGTCAACTCATTTATAAATCTAGCCAGAATTTATGATCTCCCGAGGAAAGATTTTTTTGCCTTCCTACAAATCCGCCATTTTATTGATAGCTTACAAATCAAATATAACCCCAATTGGTCTATGGGGGTTCTAGATAATGTCATTAAGCTATATGAAAACGGTAAGACATCCATTTCAATAAGTTATAAGGTAATTAATGCATTTAACGATGAAGAGCATTTACAGGTGATAAAAGATAAATGGCATAGAGAGTTCCCAAATCTAACGATAAAAGAAATTATTCAATCTTTGAAGTTAAATTATAAATATTGGGTCCCAACTAATTGGCGAGAGTCACATTTGAAGTTGATTAGGAAAGTTTATATAACGAATAGAAACCTATCTAGATGGTATGAGACTACTTTAGTTTGCCCAAAGTGCAGTTTAGAGGAAGCAGACATTATTCATTATTTTTGGAGCTGCCCTAAAGTAAACCAACTATGGAGACAAATTAACTATTGGATCAAGAGGAAGCTTGAAATAGAATTTGAGATTCAATTATTCCATGTTTTTTTTCTGGTAAAATACTCAGACAGAGTTAAAGAGAATGATTTAATTAATACCATAATTTTTATAGCTAGAAATCTAATTTTGAGGGATTGGAAAGGGGCGAAAGCCCCTAAATTGGTGGCGTGTACGAACGGAGTAGTTAAACAGTGCATGTTGGAACAATGTGATTCACGAGAGCTAGCTAGTCCGCTAGAGGAAATTTTTTTTAAGAAATGGAGAAAGTTAATCCTGTCGTTACCACTGAACACACAAATCCAATTGACGGCCCCTTTTAGGAATACAGAATATGTTATGATTAACATTATAGCAGGATCATTCCCCCGAAGTTGGGGTGGATGGTAAAAGAATTAGAGAAAGAGAGAGAAGAAAGGATGGTGAAGTGAGTAGGGGGTTAGGGTTTTTTTTTTCTCTCTCTCTCTGCTCCCCCCCCCAGATTAATGCATAATTAACATATTTCGGTCTTGTTTTGATTTTCCTTATGTCCTTTCTTGTATATGCTAGATATAAGAAGAAGGTTATGTTTAAGATATTAGAGGAGTTTTCTGTCAGGAAATTATGTTAAACTCTGACATAGGTGCTAAATCGTATACTATTTAGTTTGTAACTATAGACGGTACTATAAAAGAATATGTGTAAATGTGAATAATGAAGAATGTATTATTTCTTTTTTTTGTTTGTAACTCTGAAAACGGGTTCCAATAAAGCATTTAAAATCAAAAAAAAAAAAAAAAAAAAGAGAGCCCACCCACCCCGGAGAGATAAAAGGTGATATCTACAACTACTGCGTCGTGGTCCGACAATACACAAGGTACGATCCTAGCCGCAGCTACCGTCTGTAACGTCCATGCGTGACAAAAAAAGTAATCTAGTCGAGAGAAGGACTGGGAGGGAGACGAATAACAGGTGTAGTCGTCTACATCAGGGTGTAGGGCCCTCCAGACGTCATGGTATGAGTGTTGTGAGACAACGCTTCTAAAGACATGAGAGTAATGGTCCTCTCCACGATGTGGAAGACCCTTCCGTTGTGACTTTCTATCCCTGCGCGGGTCCCACACTAGGTTACAGTCACCACCTATAATAACATGGCCCTGTTTAAGTCTGCCGACCTTACTCAGCAGTTTGCTGAGGAAGCGGGTCTGGTTGACATTAGGGGAATACAGGGCCACCAACGTGACCAAAATGTTGTCCAACCGACAGACACAAATGATGTAGCGGCCGGAGGGGTCTAATTCAAGGTAGATGGGCTCATAGGAGACATGCCTACCAATTAGGACAGTAACTCCTCTGGCTTTTTTGTGAAACGTTGAGGACAGGCGAACCGGGAAATCTCTGGGATGGAACATGGTGGCCCGAGACCCCATCCAGTGGGTCTCCTGTATGTACACAATGTCAAGGCGCTGGGTTTTCAAAAATTTAAGACGTAAACTCCTCTTCGTAGGGGAATTCAGGCCTCTGACGTTCAGCGTGCCCACTCTCATTGTGGGAAGAGAGAAGAAAAATAAAAAATTAAAAAGGGGGGAAGAGGGAGGTGTCAGGTAACAACAATGGGAGCTAGGGGGAGGGGTACTTACTAGTTCCGCTAGGTTCTCCGGGCTGGGCAGAGGCTACTACACTCTGCCAAATAGGGAGTGCGGAGGACAGAATAAACAATCCCTAACCGCACCAAAAATACAACCCCTGAAGGGGGGAGGGAAGGGAGGTGGCTGAGGAGAGGAGAAATCGGAGGCTCCCCTCCACCGTCGGCGTGTGGTGTATAATCAGTAATCATCTTATATGAGGAGCTGTGGCCAGGTAGTCTTAAGGGGGAAATAGGAGAAAGGATAGCGGGGAAAAGCTTCGGGGGGGGGGGGGGAGGGGGGGGTCAAAGGGTCTAGGTTGATGTTGGGGGAGTAATGTACTTATGTTATACCTTCGGGTCTTAGGTAGCTGGAAATGATGGGGGTCTAAAGGTTTCTGAGGGCCTGTGACATCAGGCAGATCATGTAATTTTTAAAGGGTAGGTAGGTACATGTATTCAGACATGCAACTGCAATTGTAATACATAGCCTGCAAGAACACTAGGAAGTAATGGGTGGTGGACGGGCCCGAGGCGGGCATAGTGAGAGTGTCTAAAGGGAAAAGAGGGGGAGAGCAGATCTTGAAGATCATGCTGGGGGCGAGTTCAGGAAATGGAGAGGCAGGCAGGCGGGGTAGGGCATGGAGAAAGATGTGCGGGACATTGTTCGAATGACGGGTCACTTCCTCAGCCCCCCTCGTAAGGGGAACCTTCCCTAATGTCTAGAGTGGCGTGTGGAGAAAGGCAGCAGCTTAGGTAGCTGGAAATGATGGGGGGGTCATAACCTGTAAGGACACCCGGGAGTAATGGGTAGAGAGCAAGCCCGAGGTGGTCAGAGAGTGAGAGTATCTAAAGGGAAAAGAGGGGAAGTGCAGATCTTGAAGGTCATGTTGGGGGTGAGTTCAGGAAATGGAGAGGCAGACAGACGAGGTAGGGTATGGAGAAAGATGAGTGAGAGAGGCAGCAATAGCTGCAGGAGGGCACATGAAGGGTAGAGAGGGAGGCGTGGGAAAGGGAAGAATAGAGGAAAAGAGAAGGGGGTTAGGTGGGTGACATGAGGTTCCGTCCTTCCTGGGAAGGAATGAGGAATGGGGGGAAGGAAGGTAGTTCAATAGTGAGAGGGCATCAGAGCCAAAAAGGTAATGGGAAGAGCGGGCTGCAGGGCAAGGGGGAGAGCAGAGGGGAAGGTGATGGAGACGAGGAGAGATGTGAGGAGAACACATAATCATTAGAAGTACCTCTATGTAAACCATTAACCTAGAATCCTAGGTGAAATATTATACAATTCTAACAGTGCAAGTTAAACTCAGGTAAACATAAAAAAAAACAGTGTGTTCTCAACATTTTGACATTACTCGAATGACGGGTCACTTCCTCAGCCGCTTTCGTAAGGGGAGCCTTTCCAAAGTCTAGATAGGCGTTTGGAGAAAGGCAGCAGAATTGGGAAGGTGGGAAGAACGGAGGGAAGAGGGAATGGAGTAGATGGGTGGGGGGGGGAAATGTCAGGATCTAGTGGAAGGGGTGGCTGGGGAAAAAAGGAGGTGGTAGGGAAACGGGGAAGGCCAGAGCCAGGAAAGGAGGTGGGAAGACGGGTTAGGGGAGAGGGGGGAATGGGAGGGAGGATGGTAGAGATGAGGAAAGATGGGGAGAGAGAGAACATAGTCATCAGGAACACCATTGTGCAGAACATTAACTTGGAGTCATAGGTGGAACATTATAAATGACTAGTAGTGCAAATTCAACTCAATTAGACAGTAAACAGTTAGCATAAACTAGATAGTCTTTCAAAAGTACATTACCAGATCCCTGGTTATCTCCAGCTCTCAGGAGCAGTCACAGTCCATATAGAGAAATGGTCCACTCGGGGCAGGCCATATCTCAGTCTTCTGGCGGAGTGAGAACCAAATTTACAAAACTCAAACAACTTGTGGCGGGGGAAAGGGAAAGAAAAAGAACACGGGACAGGGAGTGATGTATAGGAGGGCCTATCAGCTATTCTCTTCCAGATCTTCAGCACCATCTTGATGCCAGAAAGTGACACAGTCCTCTCGGAAGTTGGACAGCAATAGGCAGTCTACACACCACCTGCAGAGGGGTGGTTAGGTAATCATTAGACCTCCGTGAATGGCTTGGGAAGTTTTGGATCAGCGCCCGGGGTCTTGTAGAGGTGGTTCTTGTCTGTCTGGGTTCCAGGCCTGAGCCCCCACTCTCAGTATAGGCCCCACTCTCTGTGGGCGGGGAGGGTCTTCATTTCCATTTACAACAGGCAAGTTCCAGACTCTTAGGAGGTCTTGCGCCTGCTGTGGCGTTAGTGCAGTGTGCTGGGCCCCATCTTTGGTGATGATCAGTTTGGTTGGAAATCCCCAACTGTATCGAATTTGGTGGGCTCTCAGAGCTTTAGTGGTTTCACTGAAACTTCTTCTTTGTTGTAGTGTGAATGGGGACAAATCAGGATACAGCGAGACATCCCTAAATTGTTCCGGAAGTTGGGGTTGTCTCAGGGTGACTTTCAAGAGCCTATCTTTGAAGGAGAAATAATGTAATCTGGCTATGGTGTCTCTGGGCTTATCCATAGGTAGATTTTGTGGCCTAGCAGCCCTGTGTATTCTGTCGATTCTCGCATCTTGTTCCCCTGATGGACCTAAGATAGATCTAAATAATGCTTGGGCGAATTTTTCTAGTTCTTGGGGCCCCACAGACTCTGGGATTCCCCGGATCCTGATGTTGTTCCGTCTGGAACGGTCTTCCAGGTCTGCCAACTTCGCCTCCAAGGAGGACACCTGATCCGCCAGATTTTGTGTATAGCTGACCCAATTTGTATGGTCCACTAGCAGGTCTTCCTGCTTGCGTTCTAAAATGTCCGTTCGCTCATTAACTGTGACAATATCTTTTCTGAGATCATCGAAGGACCTCTCTAATTTATCAAATCTTTTCCTGAATGACTGAGTCTGCTGATCTAGTAGCAATTTCATAGAATCCATAGTGATCATTTCAGCCTGCATGCGGGAGGGTGGTGAGCTCCGCACGCTAGCCCTTCCTTCCAATAGAGGAGGGGAGACAGATCTGTCATCATCTGAGATGTCTGGTAGTGGATCCCTGATGGGTTGAAAATGGTCCCGGACTGTATGTTTTGAAGGGTGCAATCCCTTTGATTTACTCTTGGTTTGTTGTGACATTATAAACCAGGGACTGCAGCTGATAATGGGTGATGCGTTGAGAGGTGTTATACAGGAAAAGGGTCGATGGAAGGGAACCTGGCAGGTTCAGCTGGCTAACACCGGCAGGGAGGGGCGCCACAGGGCTTAGCACATCATGGCTGCGTTGCGTATGCTAGACAGCTGAGAAAAGTTCTTTTACAGGCTGTGTCAGCGGTGAACTACAGGATAAGTAGGCAGCAGTGCAGGGATCAGATGGCTCCTGGTAGTAGCAAGTCCTGACAGGGTGTGTCTCTCCCCTGGGTAAAAAAAATTGCCACCACTGGGCGCAGCCGGGAAAAGGATGTAGGATATGACCCACTCTGGGTGGCAGAGCGGGAAAGGAGGAGGAGAGACACTATAGAGTTGTGTTTGCCTGGAGAGTAGGCAGGGGTGTTGATTCCTGGATTATGACAGGGCCTGGAGATCAAAGTGATGTCGGGTGCTGCAGTAAATCTCTGTGTCAACAAGCTTCTGTAGGCATAATCTGTGTGCTGAATAAAGTCAGTAAATGAAATAAAATAAAGGAAAAAATATCTGGTGTACCAGATCAGCACAGTCCCTAGGCCTCAAAGCCAGTTGTGGGTGATCAGTGTAAGGCCCTGTTAGGTGTCCCCCCAGGGGGGTAAGTGTCAGGTCAGGCCGAAGCCACGGGGCCAGTATACCACCTGAGGCATATGTAGATTACCTGATAAGGGCCCCTTAGAATGACTCAGACCACGCAGCATTATGATCGAAAGCCAATTCTGTTTATTGCACAGTGCAAGCCTTTCTTATAGTGACATACAGGGTTAAGGGGATGACACGTTAGGACCGCGTCATCTTACACAGTTATACAGAGCAAAATACAAGGTAAAACTGGAACATGAGTTTCTCATAACAATACTTACAGAGTCATAATAAACTACCATCTGCGGAGACAACAAGGTTTCTGAACCATCTTGTTTACATTATCTTATTTTATCTTATTCTGGGCGTAGAGCCAGGGTACATTGACAAGGCCGAACAGCTAAGGAAACTATCATAATATGCACATAGTTCTCACTACATAATAACCCAGTATAATAAAAGTCTAATCATTACAAAATGGATGCTAATCATCACAAGATGGCTGCGAGGAACAAGATGGCTGCCGTCAGGTTCATATTACCCCTAACATACCATCCTTTTATTCTAACAGAATAACATAAAAATAGACTGGCATAGAAAGTTAGTAAAGCCTTATATTATGGTAACAGAACTCTGTGAGAATACTAAAGAGAAAAATATTCGTATGTCGTGATATACGTTTATAGGCTAATTGTCACTGCATATAGGTACAGTCCCTCCAATACCTTCCATCTATCTTCCAGCCTTCCCAAAACTACCGGTCCACCGGCACAGAGACCCAACCAGCCCCCCATCTACCCCCAAACAACGCTGCATCTTCTATCTCTCCACCTGCATTGCTAGCACCCCCCAATATGTCCAACAGTTCCTTTTCCACAGTAAAGCATGACATAGCAACAGCACAACTGTCTCTAGGTGGCCTCTGATCACTTTAAGAACAGTCTTTGTCCATTTCAGAGCGCTGCACCTTGACACTTTGCTATAATACAGTTCTCCAACAGTTCATTTGCAGTAGGGGTGCTTATCCATGGTTCTTCCGCAGGGAGATACTGGAAATCTGATGGTTTGTTCATGGGGTAGACAAGGCAACCAGTGGATACCCATGGCAAGCAAACACTTGAGTCACAGGGAGTCTAGGAAGCAAACAGAAACAGTACAGGATGAGTACACACCGCAATACAATCACAATTATGTCCAAATAAAACGTCACTTTCATCCTATGTCATTTAAAATCAAACAAAGCATTGTTGATATATAATACAAACTAAATACATTGACATTTCTCAGAGAATAATTTACAACTTCCCTATACACTTTTAAATGATACTTCCTGAATACTACGCAAGTAAAAACCTGTCAGACTTCATCAAGGGCCTGAATGGTTATGCTAAAACTTATGCTAAGGCCTGCCCTGTAGTAAGAATGGAAAAAAGAACACAGTCAATGAAAATAAATGAATTTCTTTACAGTGTCACTTTGAACTTCTAAAAATAAAAGAACCTTGTGTTGCTTTATTCTGGATGGCTGCTATCTAGAATGTTTATAATTCTCCAACCATGATCCTTATATACAACAATCTCATCTGATATAAACATTACTAGTTTACTAATTATTTTATGCAACCTCAGTGGCGTCACTAGCGTTGGTGTCACCCGGTGCGGTAAGTCATGGTGTCACCCCCCCCCCAGAAAGCAGACACACACAAAAACACAGACAAACACACATGCAAACACTCAGACACACTTAAAAACATACTCAGATGCACACACAAACACTCGGAAACACACTCAGACACACACACAAAAACACACACACAAAAACACTGAGACACACAAAAACTCAGACACACACATACAAAATATGTAAACTGCACTGCATTAATTATGAAGCTCATGCCTAGAGCTGCTCCCTGGCTCAGCAGAACATCAAATGAAAGATAAACAGAGCACTCTAAAATAAATCACCGAAGAAAAGGTTTAGGCGCGCAAACTGTGAAAATTCTGCTCTCTAACTCTGTTCCAAGTCTGTCAGTGCACAGCCCTGGGCCGCATGTGACTGAGCAGTGAGCACAGATAGGCAGGCAGGTTTAGGCTAGCAGCGCAACTTTGCAAGCCCCACGGCACACCCACAACATTCATAGTGAAATTGGGCAGGGGAGGAGCAAAGTACAAACAAGCAAAAGCAGCTGGGAAAACTATTTGTTGAAATTGCAGCACTGGCTCAAGGGTCAAAAAAATTGTGTGTCTACAACTTCCCCAGTCCCACTAATGTTCACAAATGCCAGCCTCTAATAAAATAATCTATGCATCTCAACATTGTATTTCTTTGAATTTCAATAAAATTTAAAAAAAATTAAAAAAAAATAAAAATTTTTTTGGTGTCACCCCCTGGAGGGTGTCACCCACTGTGCAACCTAAATTCTCTCACACTCCTGTATGAGGAATGCATACAAACAGAACATCATTTAAAACTACAAGCTCTTTTAAAGGTAAACACAACTTTATGGTAAGAATTACTCTCTTTGACAAACATTAGGAATGACCAAATTCACTTTGCAGATACCATACTAATTAATAAAAGGGAAAAATACATTTGCTTTCATAAACTATAATTATGCTATTCCCTGAACAAACATTTCTCTGTATATTTACTATAAACTTCTAGCTTAGACGTGTCCTCCTTATGTTCTAAAGGGTGAAGGGTCTAAAATATTATGATATATTGTAACATTTTCCTTAAACATATTTTTATACTCAGTGGGCCATTCAATAGGGTACAATACTGTGAAGTTCACAGTTACCTTCATATGATGTCTTATACCCAATATGATCAAAAAATAAAACAAATACAAGAGAATACAAAACAAGCAACATAAGGAATGGAGTTAAAACAATACTCCCCTAATTTCATTAGTTGACCCTGTAACAGCATAACAGGTCCTCCATATCGAGCGGTAAGGCACAGTCCAGAGAAGGATAGTCTTTATATCCTGAAGACACACATCAGAGGAAACAGTCATGGATTACCCAGAGTCCAGTTCTGGCGCTGGTACCAGCATGCAAAGCAAAGAATGGATCCAAAGATAGTTCAGCAACTTTTTTTACTGCAGTATGGTGGTTAAAACAAGCTTGACAAAAGGTCTTTCATTTTCTTCTTTTCTTTCTTTAAAGGTTTACTTGCTTTCAATCTTTAATCTTTTGAAGAGTGCACTTATGGAATTTTGCCTGTACAGATTTTACCTAAATATGGAAACTCAAAAATAATTCAGTTAGTGTGTTTCAATCTCTGAAGACAGCATACTCTCATCCTGCAAATACAAATATAGTGTTAAGAACCACATAGAAAAATAAAACATTTTAGGCATCTGAAATATGAGAGCAAAATAAAACACAGAAAGACAATAAAAAGATCTAATCCACCAGGGAGGGAAAAAAAAGAGTGGGGTGTGGGTGTACAGGCTACGACCGGGGTGGCCAGCAAGGTAGATGCTTTTCCGTGGCCAGATTCCCAATGAAGGAAAGTTCTAGACAATCCTAGGGACGTAGTGCATCCTGCATAGGGGTAAGACAAGGAAATTTTATCACCCCCATTACATAAAGATATTCATCAATACTCATCAATACTTCCCCCATGTTTGCGTGAAACATCTCATGTGACACGCAAACACAAGATAACAAGAAACTAAACGACAAATCATGTACTCCACTCATGCAGAGACAATTCTCAATAGCAAGCAAAATGAAATACACTTCACTATTCACTACGCTGTCCATACAGCACGCTTCCACACATAGTCACAAAAGAGAAAAACATAACAAACAAACAGTGAAAACCACTCGTTCTTGTCTTTCACAAAACAAAACATTAGCTGCTGACACAAATTTCAAACAACCACAATTAATTTAGAATGCAACACATATTCTGACATTCACTGGAATGCAACACTCTCAGAACACTACAAACAATTAAAAGCATCCACTATGTACAAACACGGCAGATGCACAAGAAACTTCAGTTGCAGATTATACAAATAAAATTGCGCTTATTTGGGAATGATCAGATAACCACGGTAGCCACTGTTAAAGGCACATTGTAGGATAAATGAAAATTTCATTATTCAGATAGGACTTTTAATGTTAACCAACCTTCCTAGATTTAAACCAAACATAGGTAGGCTCATATGCTAATTTTTAAACCTTTGAGGACTGCCTCTTATCACAGGCTGTATAAATCTCATTACAACCCCAAGAGACAAAATACACGTAAACTAAAACTGTGATCAGATAAATTAGCAAATTATATAAATGCAGTAGAATCAGATAAAATGTGCATCATTTGTTTTAGGGGTGTTTATTTGTAGACACCTTATAGACCACGGCTTAGCTGTTAAGCAGCAATCAAAGTCATTGCAATAATAGTGGTAGACTAGTTAATAACCGAATAACTATATATATTTTAAAGTGTCACTGAAATCACTTCATTAAATAATATCTCATTTATTTATTGAACGCAGGGGGGGTTATTTTAAATAACAAAGAGTTATATCTGTGAGATACAGTTTGACAGCCACAGAAATAAAGTTATCATTTTTAAGATATATTCTGTGACAGAATATAACATAAATACTTGTTTCTTTGTAGTGAGCAATTTATAGTTATCATTTTTTATAACAAAGAACACCAGTACTGCCACTTTAAATGTAAAGTGCAAATCGTTCTCTCTGCAACAAAGCCAAACAGAGAAACTTTTTTTTTTTTTTTTTTTTTTTTTTTAAAGAAAAGCAAAACATGCACAGTGTTATCATTCTTCTCAAGGATAGTGAGGCAAGCTCAAAGTTTCATTTTTACTTAAAGGAAAAACACTGTTTACTGCTTAAAAATATAAAATTCACACTAAAACTTGATAAATGCTAATTAGTTTAACCACAACAAAATTATTGGATTTAATATTGTGTATAAATTGATATTCACCATTCTGCAGTTGTCCAGCCAAATATAACAACCGTATATAACACAAAAATAAGCTTTCTAAAAAAGAATACTAATACAATTTCCCCTTTAAATTATTCCCAATGATCCTTATAATAAAAAATGCATACTGACGTTCATTAATTAGCCGAAACAAGCATAAGAAGCATAAGAATGCACTCACAGTGGGATGCAGGCTAGTTAAAGGGACATTTTAACCAAACTAAAAATAATCTTTAATTGAAACTGCTAACACAGTGAAATATACTAGTGTTAGGCTTACAGTAAACCTCATCGTCTTTTATGTAAATATTCCCTTAAATTCTCAGATGTTATATCAGTTTTCCTGTATCCCTTTAAATATTTTCACTCCTCTGTTTTTTCTCGTTTTTTTTTTTTCTGTCCGCTAGTCTCCCGGATCCCTACACTAAAATTGTAGACAACTTATTACTTCAGTTTGCATTACAGAGAGAATTAAGTTATACTGCAAAAGAAATATCTGCTATCTGAACAGCAGATTTAAAATAAATATATACAAAGAAAGGTCTCTTAAAATATATTTTGCAAACTACTAATACAGTGTTATTGCACTGGTCCTTTAAATAAGAAAATGACAATTTTCTATTGCTCCGTCTACGCACTGAGCTCTGAGTTTACAGACAAATATAACACAATGAGATATTCGTATTATCTAAAATTCAACCCATTGCAATCAACTGTGTTTTGAAAGCATAAAACCAGCTACTTCATATATATACAAATAAACTTGCAAATGCAATTTCTCCTATATGTTATACTATGCAGCTTGTATAACAAGTCATGGACAATACATTAATAGCAACACCTTGTTACAGTGGACTGTCCCTTTAAGGACTAACCATTCATCACGTAAATTACATATGTATATCCCAACCATAATTTAGGCTGCTTGTATGATTTACCACACAAATTTCACCTCTGTACTGTAGCATGACCTGCAGATTAATTTACTTGCAACAAAAACGGACGCACTTTTAGATAAATTTTCAATTACAGCTTAAAACTATATCTCATTGGGTGCACTAACTCCGTGCACAGACCTTACAAATACAACATACGTTAACCCATTAATCATACCAGAAACAGTTTCATATTTACCAGAGCGTGACAAAAAATCACACACACCATCGCACTTTCAAAGCCACTTTCAAAGCCGTTACTTCACTTGCAAAAACAATATCATATCTTTACATGCCGCAAAACAATTATCACTTAAAACTAAAACTGCATATGAATACCACCCACTTAAAACATGCTGGTGACTTTAAAATACAGGTATATATAATAACATTACAAAATATCTTCTTAAAACGTCTGATTTCCCAGCAGGGAAACAGAAAGAAACAGTTTCATTTGTACAGCGATACAGACAAGCTCATTTCATCTCGCATACCAGAGATTCACTCCCTTTTTTCCTTTCTCAGAAAAACATCTATTTCATAGCGTACGACATACATATATATATATATAAAAAAACACTAGATTAACTTGCCACCAAGTCCAAAATGTATTTTTTGCTGAAACCCCGCAAAATGGCCACTTTTGCACGGCTTGAGACAATCATTTTCAAATAATACATTCTGTTTTTGGTTTAAAGTAAATCTGTTACACTCATACCACAGTGAGAACCTACAGACCATCACACATTATGCATCTCAATATACAAATTTTCCTTACTGCAAGCAAAGAAGTCTTACAAACGGAGCTGCTGTAACAGGTTTCTTTCCTCTTTTTTTTTTTTTTTTTTTCTTCTGATCTATGTGCGCGCTCAGTGGTGGCCCCCCTTCTTTGCCTGCTACATTCTTTAACACAGAGATTTCTCTATTTACCACACAGCAGTACTCACTGACAGTGTTTTAAAAAAATATTTCTGTCTTTTGCAGAAACTATTAACTCTTCTTTTCTTTTACCTTATACATGTAATTTTCTCTGTGCATTCTTATCTATAAGCAGTTCCCATTTCTCAACACAATAATAGCCACAATAATAACATGCATAGCCACTTAATATTTTCTACGCACAGCATCAAAAAACACAAACAAAACAAAGCAAAGCAAGCATCAGATATCAACATGAGCTTCAGGTGGGTAACAAAACTCTATTATGGGAATGAATATGGGAAACTTTAACATACGTGAGACTCACTCACTGCCACCTTTGCCCGGGGGAGTTTATCTTAAAAAATCCTCCCGTCAACTGGCATTCATATATTTCTTGCACGCTTATCACAGACAGGACTCACAATACCTGTCGTATCCCAGCACAGGACTGATTACCTGTCTGGAGGGGTATCACAACTGCCGGCAGGACTATAACCTCCGCAAACCTGTGCTTCAACCACAGGAACCCCTTTAACCCTTTATCATATATTATCAACATCTATTACCAGACTAAATTTAGGTTCAGATTCACAGAAGGAAAGCATGGTAAAAGCACTCATACTTACTCACTGCGAATCCCACAAACTGATGCCAAAATTGTTAGGTGTCCCCCCAGGGGGGTAAGTGTCAGGTCAGGCCGAAGCCACGGGTCCAGTATACCACCTGAGGCATATGTAGATTACCTGATAAGGGCCCCTTAGAATGACTCAGACCACACAGCATTATGATCAAAAGCCAATTCTGTTTATTGCACAGTGCAAGCCTTTCTTATAGTGACATACAGGGTTAAGGGGATGACACGTTAGGACTGCGTCATCTTACACAGTTATACAGAGCAAAATACAAGGTAAAACTGGAACATGAGTTTCTCATAACAATACTTACAGAGTCATAATAAACTACCATCTGCGGAGACAACAAGGTTTCTGAACCATCTTGTTTACATTATCTTATTCTATCTTATTCTGGGCGTAGGGCCAGGGTACATTGACAAGGCCGAACAGCTAAGGAAACTATCATAATATGCACATAGTTCTCACTACATAATAACCCAGTATAATAAAAGTCTAATCATTACAAAATGGATGCTAATCATCACAAGATGGCTGCGAGGAACAAGATGGCTGCTGTCAGGTTCATATTACCCCTAACAGGCCCCTAAGCTGGGAGGTATCTCAGTGTCAGCAGGTTGCTGCAGGGTGATTTTTACTTAAGGCAGAATTGGGAGTAGTCTCTTTTTATCCAGACCCTTGCAGCCTGTTTTGAGGAGGCAGTCGAAAAGCCCCCAACAGGCCTGTCAGTTATTGGGCCTCTGGCGCGGTATTGTCTATGGGGCCAGTGGCTTTATAAACTTTTTAGCAGGCTCCTGGAGTTCCATGGGGGGGGACAAGCCCCGTGCTGAGGCTTACCTCTACAGTGGCGGCCACGTGGTAGCGGGAGCGCTGTGCGGGGCTCTGGTCTGCAGCCAATGTGTTCCGTTTTCTGCCTAGTAGGTAAATGTGGCCGCCACCGTCAAAGGCTCTGTTTTGCCCCCTGTAGCTGCAGTCAGGTAGCCAGGCCGTCAGCAAAGTAGTTGGAGCTCCAGCGGTTGCTTCTCCTCCTAGGTCGCGGCCCGGTGACGTCCAATCGCTAATTTTTTCACAAACTTTTCCACAAACTTTAGGTTTCTCACTGAAATTATTTACAATTAGCTTGTGCAATTATGGCACACCTGGGTGTAAATGCTTCTCTGGGATCCCCTTTGTTCAGAAATAGCAGACATATATATGACTTTGGCATTGTTTTTTGATAATTAGAAGACAGCTAAATGTCGATGCGTACCACACTTGTATTATGCCCAGCAGTGAAGAGGTTAATTAGGTAGCTTGTATGGTTATTTCAGCTTTAGTGTAGAGATCAGTCTCTCACCTGACAAATCCAGCCCCCTGATCCCTCACAACAGCTCTTCCCTCCCCCATCCCGCAATTTTTACCTCCATCTTAAGTACTGGCAGAAAGTCTGCAAGTACTAAAATTAAAGTCTTTTTTTTTAAGCATTTTTCTAAAATAAATAAATAGTTTCTGCAGTGTAGGTTCCCCCCTAATCCCACAACCTCCACACCCCCCCCCAAACATCTCTCTTAACCTCCCCTCTCTTCCTATTTGTGGCCATTTTAGGTACTGGCTGTCACGCAAGGTGCGGTGCTGACGTCAATGCCAAACGCTCCCTTCTCCTGATGCTGGTCTGTGGCACGAGCCTGCGCCTATGTAAGCCTCCTCCAAACGATCTATCACTGCCCAATTATAGGTGTTACTTTGTGTACTCCTGGGAGTGATAGATCGTTTTTCTTCTTATTTGCCTTGCTGTGTTTGGAACCCTGCCTGTCTGACTACTCAGCCTGCCATACCCCTGAATTGCTGGATCTGTACGCTGCTGCTGAACTCTGCCAATCTGACTACTCTACCTGTTTAACCCCTAAATTGCTGGACTGATATATATTGCTACTGAACCCTGCCTGTCTGACTACTCTGCTTATTAACCCCTGTTATTCTGGATTGCCTTTTTGTTGCCAAACCCTGCCTGCCTGACCATTCTAGTGTTGTGCCCTTGGACTGCTTTACCGTTGCCAAACCATGCCTGCCTGACCATTCTAGTGGTTTGTCCTTGGACTGCTTTACTGTTGCCAAATCCTGCCTGTCTGATCATTCCAGTGATTTGCCTTGCCCTGTTCTGCCGTTGCCACTGGGGACTGTCCTGCCTGTGGTGAGTACCGCTGTCCTCATCTTGCTAACTTTCTCTGCTCTGAGATATTCCCTATCATTCTGGCTCGATGCCAGTACCTATTTTTCCATAGTGTAGCTGCCCCCCTAAAAATCCTACCCCCTTCCCAGATCCCATTCCCAACAACATTTCCCTTTTCCCTCCTCCCTCTCTCTCTCTCTCCCACCGATCTGACGGTTGCCTGCGTGTGCACGCTCACTTTCTCCCGCCCCATCATGAGCTCCCGCCTATCTACCCGGAACAGTGGCCAGTGTCATCACCGTAACTTGTCCAGCAATGGGCCGCCCCACTCGCCTCTCTGCAGCTGCTCCCACCCACCAACGATCGGCACCATCGCTGGCCTATGCAGAGAGGGCCACAGAGTGGCCCTCTCTGCATCGGTGTGCCAAAAAAGGTATTGCCCTGATGCCTCAATATCAAGGCATCACGGCAATACTTTGAAAGCATCTGGAAGTGAACAGGATCGCTTCCAGCCGCTTTAAACCCCTAACGACTTGTGTCATTAAGAGGTTAAATACCAGAAACAATGTTCCTGCTGACATTTGTTCTGAGTTTTAACTGTTTCTTTAGAAGGTTGATACTTCTGGAAATCCATGTAAGTCTATGGGAATCGATATTTAAATAGAGCATTTGCTATGAATAAATTAAATAATATTACATCAGTGAGTAAAGGGGGATTGGAAAGTCCATATTGGGTACAAATACCATACAATACACAAATCCTATAATATAAAAGGCCAAGTGTCTTTGTCCGAAGCTGTCATGCGCAGTAGAGACATCACAAGGACAAACACACCTGGCCTTTGAGTCCCTAGCTGATCTGTGGCAGAAGTGGGCATGACCGGGGGCGTGGCCGGCGTGAAGGTGGCGTGGCCGGCCATGGCCAGGTGCGGTCATGCGACTGAGGGGAGAGAGAGAGATAGAGACTGAGGGAAGAGAGAGATAGAGACTGAGGGGAGAGAGAGATAGAGACTGAGGGGAGAGAGAGATAGAGACTGAGGGGAGAGAGAGAAAGAGACTGAGGGGAGAGAGAGAAAGAGACTGAGGGGAGAGAGAGATAGAGACTGAGGGGAGAGAGAGATAGAGACTGAGGGGAGAGAGAGATATAGACTGAGGGGAGAGAGAGATAGAGACTGAGGGGAGAGAGAGATAGAGACTGAGGGGAGAGAGAGACTGAGGGGAGAGAGAGATAGAGACTGAGGGGAGAGATAGAGAGAGAGAGGGGAGAGAGAGAGAGAGGAGGGGAGAGAGATAGAGAGGGGGAGAGAGAGAGGAGGGGAGAGAGAGAGAGGGGGGGAAAGAGAGAGGGGGGAGAAAGAGGGGTGGGGGAGAAAGAAGGGTGGGGGGGAGAGAGAGGGGGAGAGAGTGGGGGGAGAGAGAGAGCAAAAGAGAGGGAGGGAGAGAGAGAGCAAAAGAGAGGGAGGGAGAGAGAGAGCACAAAAGAGAGGGGGAGAGAGCACAAAAGAGAGGGGGAGAGAGAGCACAAAAGAGAGGGGGGAGAGAGAGAGCACAAAAGAGATGGGAGAGAAAGCGCAAAAGAGAGGGGGGAGAGAGAGCACAAATGAGAGGGGAGAGAGCGCAAAAGAGGGGGGAGAGAGAGAGCGCAAAAGAGAGGGGAGAGAGAGAGAGAGAGAGAGGGGGGAGAGAGCGCAAAAGAGATGGGGGAGAGAGAGCACAAAAGAGATGGAGGAGAGAGAGCGCAAAAGAGGGGCAGAGAGCACAAAAGAGAGGGGGAAGAGCGCAAAAGAGAGGGGGGAGAGAGAGCGCAAAAGAGAGGGGGAGAGAGCACAAAAGAGATGGGGGAGAGAGCGCAAAAGAGAGGGGGAAAGCGCAAAAGAGAGGGGGGGAGAGAGCGCAAAAGAGAGGGGGGAGAGAGCGCAAAAGAGAGGGGGAGAGAGTGCAAAAGATGGGGGGAGAGAGCAAGAGTGCAAAAGAGGAGGGAGAGAGAGAGAGGGGGGAGAGAGCGCAAAAGAGATGGGGGAGAGAGAGCACAAAACAGATGGAGGAGAGAGAGCGCAAAAGAGGGGGAGACAGAGAGCACAAAAGAGAGGGGGAGAGAGAGAGCGCAAAAGAGGGGGGGGAGAGAGCGCAAAAGAGAGGGGAGAGAGAGTGCAAAAGAGAGGGGGGAAGAGCTCAAAAGAGAGGGGGGAGAGAGCTCAAAAGAGAGAGGGGAGAGAGAGCGCAAAAGAGATGGGGGAGAGAGAGCGCAAAAGAGATGGGGGAGAGAGAGCGCAAAAGAGATGGGGGAGAGAGAGCGCAAAAGAGATGGGGGAGAGAGCGCAAAAGAGATGGGGGGAAGAAAGCGCAAAAGAGAGGGGGGGGGAGAGAGCGCAAAAGAGAGGGGAGAGAGAGAGAGAGGGGGAGAGAGCACAAAAGAGATGGAGGAGAGAGAGAGCGCAAAAGAGGGGGAGAGAGCGCAAAAGAGAGGGGGAGAGAGAGAGCGCAAAAGAGAGGGGGGAGAAAGCACAAAAGAGAGGGGGGGAGAAAGCGCAAAAGAGAGGGGGAGAAAGCGCAAAAGAGAGGGGGAGAAATCACAAAAGAGGGGGGGAGAGAGCGCAAAAAAGAGGGGGAGAGAGAGAGCGCAAAAGAGAGGGGGAGAGAGAGAGCGCAAAAAAGAGGGGGGGAAGAGCGCAAAAGAGAAGGGGGAGAAAGCACAAAAGAGAGGGGGGGAGAAAGCGCAAAAGAGAGGGGGAGAAAGCGCAAAAGAGAGGGGGGAGAAAGCGCAAAAGAGAGGGGTGAGAAAGCGCAAAAGAGGGGGGGAGAGAGTGCAAAAGAGAGGGGAGAGAGAGAGAGCGCAAAAGTGAGGGGGAGAGAGAGAGAGAGCGCAAAAGAGAGGGGGAGAGAGAGAGAGAGAGCAAAATAGAGGGGGAGAGAGAGAGAGCGCAAAATAGAGGGGGGGAGAGAGCTCAAAAGAGAGGGGGAGAGAGAGAGCAAAAGAGAGGGGGGAGAGAGAGAGCAAAAGAGGGAACCGAATTATGCCTTTATGGCAATATTATGGCAATATTATGAGCGATCCTCAAACTGTCAATCATCATAAATCAAATCCAAATCATAAATCCAAATCAACCAAATCAAAATTAAATGCACCGGTATTGAATAGAAATATGAATAGAAATATGCGGCCCACGTAACCAAAGAGCGTGACAACTCAGGGGTGAAATTGCTGACAAAAAGCAGGCCGGGAGATCTGCATATTAGGAGGAAGAGATATGAGTTTGACCGACAGACCACCACTCAATTTCCTCGTAATCTACAGACCTCCCCCTATTATCGCCGTACCCACGTGCCAGACCGCAATATTTCCCGCCACCAAAGAGGACCCTCTTACTGCCATACCTCAACAACCCTTGTGACCTTTTCTTACCTCTACATAAGTCTGTATCACCCTTCTGATGTTGCTGATGAAAATCTGGTTCCCATCTTTTGATAAGTGCACTCTGTCGCCTCTGTACAGCCTCTGATCCCTGACTGTTATTAAAGGGTGTTCTATCACTTTCCCCACTATTTCCTCCATCACTTTTCTACCCGCCTGATTTACTTTTTTCCTACTTTTGTATCCTCCTTTCTGTGTAACCCTATCCCTCCAAAAGAATCTAGAAATAACGCTAGACCAAACTAGCTTGGTCCCCACCCACTGTAACTTGAACCATCTGAATACATCTCTGACTTCCTCCTGCGATTCGATAGAAGGTACCAAGCCTATGTCGTTCCCACCCAGGTGTACTATTAAGACATTGGGTACCCCCCATTTTTTCCTAGAGGTCTGTGCCGTCTCCAATAACTGTCTCCATCTCATTCCTCTTTTCCCTATCCACCTAATCCCTGCCGCTTTAAAACTGAAACCTAAGTTTACTTCCTGCTTGATGGCAGCTGCATGTAAAGCTGCCCAATGCACGTAGGAGTGCCTGATTATCCATATTCTCATTGCTCTACCTGAAATGCACAAACCAAAATAACATGTTAACCTTATGAACAGAACCTGAAAATCGGAACCCACCTGTCTGAAGATTTTTTTATTTTTTATTCTACGGGCCTGATGTATTTTTTATATGCGTTCGATTTCCACCTCCCCCTCTTTTTTATTTACCCTACCGGAGCCCCTGACAATGCCGCACTTGTAGCTGCCCCTATTCTAAAAAATGAGGAGCCAAGTAACTGCTTTTCCATCCCAGCTTCTCCACTGCTAATGAAAAAACCCTCTTGAATTGAAACCTGGTTAAACTACTACCATCTTTGTGTCTAAAAAACATTTCGCCCTCAGCCGGGGCCAAACTTAAGTAGCCTCTCACATGTGACAGGGGTCATATTTTACTCCCTGTTGCCTTCGCAGCTATCCACGCCCCTTTTCCTTCCCTATCTGTTTTTGACCTCCGTATGAATACTAGCACTAAATCCCCCGAAATTCTCACATCTTCAAATTTTAAGCCCATCTCATGTGATCTTTTACTGGGTGCCACTAATTCACCTATCCTTAATGCCGCTGCAAAAGCCAGTACAAACGCTGCTGTGAACAATGTAGCTTCAAATCCATCAGTACAGACCTTGCTTAAAGAATTTACCAAGATTTCCAACCTCTCTGCTGTAATAGGTTCCATCCTATCCCTAACTTTTTCTACCCCTGCTGCCTATCCTCATCACTTTCTTAACCAAGAATCTTTTTGTCATATCTATCTCCTCCATGAGCTGCGCAAAGAAGGAAATCCCTGCCATTACTGTGCCTAGGCTCCCTTTCTTGATACCTGCTCGTCTGAGTTCAACCAAATAATCCAAAAATACCCGCTCTATTTTTCCCTTTTTACCCCTTCCAATTCCTCCAATGCTTATTATATGCAGTCCATGTCCGCGGTGCCACTGATCGTCTGACCAAACCGTTGCTAACCTCTACTTGCTCCCAATATGCCAAAGATAAACAGGGCAAACCTCACCTTTCTGTGCTGCATTAGGTGCTATTTTCCTAAAGGCTTCCCATTTAAACCTTGACAAAGCATCAGCTATAACATTCTTTGGGCTCTATTTAACAAGCTCTGTAAAACAGCAGTTATGAAGCAGCGGTCACAAAGACATTGCCACAATACAACCCGATTGAGTACGATCGGGTTGATTGACACCCCCCCTGCTGGCGGCCTATTGGCCGCGAGTCTGCAGGGGGCGGCGTTGCACCAGCAGCTCTTGTGAGCTGCTGGTGCAATGCTGAATACGGTGAGCGTATTGCTTGCCGTATTCAGCGAGGTCTGGCGGACCTGATCCGCAGTGTCGGATCAGATCCGCCAGACCTTGATACATATGCCCCTTAATCCCTGGTATGTGCTTAGCCCTAAAATTTATATTATGCTGTAAACATTTCAAAACTAAATGAATGCTATGACCTGATGGGATGATGCTGATAGGTTACTTAACACGTCTACCACCCCTCTGTTGTCAGACCAGAATAGAATGCTTTTGTTGGCCAGCTCTTCTCCCCACAGTTCTACCGCTGCCACAGTTGGGAACAATTCAAGTAACACCAAATTCCTAGTCCATCTCCTTTCCTGCCAAGCCTGCGGCCATTCGCCTGCGCACCATCTGCCATTCAAATAAGCCCCAAACCCTGAGCTTCCTACAGCATCTGTATATAACTGTATTTCATTAGCTATCACCTTCTGCTCCAAAATCCTGATGCCATTGAACTTATGCAGGAATTTATCCCATACTTTTAAATCCCCTCTCAATTGACTATTCAGTCGAATCATGTGATTAGGCTTTACAACCCCTCTGGTACTCACTTCCAACCTCCTTTTAAAGATTCTCCCCACTGGGATCACCCTGCACGCAAAATTCAGCAGTCCCAATAGTTTCTGCATATCCCTAAGTGACACTTTCCTTCTTTCAACTACTTGCCTAATGGCCTCCTGCATCTTCCCAACCTTATCCTGAGTTAATCTGCACTGCTGTTTCACTGAATCAATCTCTATGCCCAGAAAGGATAACATACAACAGAGACCCTCTGATTTGTCATTTGCTACCGGGACACCCATCTCAACAAATGTTTTCTGCAATACACCAAGAACTCTATCACATTCCCCTGTCCCTTCCTTACCTACTACCATGAAGTCATCAAGGTAATGCACGATACTACTCCTGCCTGCCCTTTTTCTCTACCAACCAATGCAAAAAAGTGCTAAACATTTCAAAATATGCGCAAGATAAAGCACACCCCATAGGCAAACATTTGTCAATATAAAACTTGCCCTGAAACTTGCAACCCATCAAAACAAAACTTTCTGGGTTTATAGGTAGTAATCTAAATGTAGATTCTATATCGACTTTCACTAATTCCGCACCCCTACCTGCCGCCTTAACCAGGCTTACTGCCTGGTTGAATGACTGATAGGATACTGATGCCTCCTCACTGCTGATAGCGTCATTTACTGACTGCCCCTTGAGGTAAGATAAGTGCTGGATCATCCAGAATTTCCCAGCCTCTTTTTTGGGCACTACCCTCAAAGGTGATATGATAAAATTATTTAACGGTTTGTCATAAAAGGGGCCTGCCATCCTTCCCAAAGCTACCTCCTTTCCCAATTTTTCCTTCAAAACTTCTGGCAGTTCGTAAGCTGACTTCAAGTTTTTAGCCTTTCTTGCCCCCTTTACCTCCCCTAGAATGGGAATTCTGAAACCAAATCTCAATCCCCCCTGCAGTTTTTCCCTATTTTTGATGTCAGTGTATACCCTTAGCTCCTCCATTATCCTATTTATGTTCAGTGGTGTTTTGGCTATTCCCAGCCCCGTTTCCCATGAACTTTCCTGCGTTCCGAAAGGAATTATTCTTTCCCACCTCTCTCTTCCTGCATTCAACCCTGGGTGACTGCCCCCACAATGTCTACAGATGTGTTTAAATTTGCATAGCAGGCCACGATCACAGAGCTTGTCATTAAATACCCAGCATTCCCTCGCCTCTTGCCTGCCCGCTGTAATCAACTGGGGATTTCTGGGCTCTTGGCCTTCCACCAACTTTACTAGCCTAGACCATGTGTCAATCACCTTAATCCCAAAATTATTCCTGCCCTTACTCCCCGTAGCGATGTTAGCTTTCCTGAACTCCTCGTCATAATCTTTCCAAGAAAACCCCCCATATGACGTGTAACAACCCCTTCACCACCCTCATCCTCTGACTCTCTATTACATCCCCCTTAAACAATTTAACAGAAATTCTACATACTATTTTTTAGTATTTTCTTATTCAGACCCTCTACCCCAATTTCTGAATCAGAATCAGAATTAGTATGTGTGCTGTCTGATGACATTGCAGTATAAAACCTTTTCTTACCTTTTTTGTTCTCTCCTTCCTCCTTGCTCAGTCGCTCCTTTCCCAAGCAGTCCTTACTGGTTCCCAGTTGCTCGTGATCTCCCCTGTCTGTTCCCATCCTCCTGCTATTACCTCCTGCCACCTGTGAACATAGCCTGTTATTCATTGTACATTGCGTTGCATTACAGGTATCGTCCCATTTTACATACAAATTACCATCACTGCCCCTTAAACATTGTCATTAGGTACTGACTGATTAACATGCACCTTATTGGTACTGTGCCTAGACTCCTTATCATCGTACATGTAATTACCCCTGTCCAAACCCTGCTTGCTTGTACGGCCCTCCCCAAAAACCTGCGGGGATCATTCCCCAGGAAAATACCCACTGTTCCCCCATCTGCGAAGTGACCCACCCACTGTTATGCCCGCCCGGGAGGATAACTGCCTTACGCCCGCCCATAGCGGAGCCCCCCTTGCTGCCCCGGATCGATCACCCCAACAGGCTTCAGCTGTATTCCCAAATTACCCCCAACCTTAA
Organism: Bombina bombina; assembly: GCF_027579735.1. Taxonomy (NCBI): domain Eukaryota; kingdom Metazoa; phylum Chordata; class Amphibia; order Anura; family Bombinatoridae; genus Bombina; species Bombina bombina. The sequence continues at coordinate 805,037,715 of NC_069502.1, read as the reverse complement.
TAGCCAATCTGGGTTCGATCAGTAACTGTGGGGAAAAATATTGCGGCCTATCCCCAGGCGTGCTGCGCGACTCCGATCATGCCCCTCGACGTGCTCCACTGACGTTGTCAATGTGCGGTCTGGATGTCAGCGTGCGTAGGGGGAGGGGCCACCGTTGCGAGCATGATCAGAAGGAAATAATGGTGGTGGTGATGAAAACAAGATTACCGGATGCTTTACGTCTGCCCGCTGCGTTGTGAACCCCACTAGGACTGCTGCTGGCCCCATAACCATGCCGCATGAATAAGCTATGGCCTTGGCCCAAGGGTACGGGCGGGGGAGAGTTAGGAAGGTAACGGCGGATGGGCAGGGGAGATACAGCCAGCATGGCCCCGGGCTTACAAAAAACCACTGATGGCGCTATATTAGAGGGAGGCATAGGGGAGAATTGTGGGGGCTGGAGCAAGGGTGCAGAAATTAAAGGCTTCCCCCTCTTAGAGTGGGTTAAATCTCCTACCGTGTTGTAACTGTTTACTCCCTGAGAAACCTTGTTCACTTTTCTCTCTGCATCCGTCTTCTTCTTCTTAGCCTTCTTTTCCTCCCGTGCTGCACTCCCATTCCACATATTCTCACCTTACAGATACTTCTTTGGTATCTTCCTGCTTCTAATGGCCATCCTATTGCAAATTTACTTGTAACAGCGATGAATCCTGTAAGCACAAAAGACAAAATTATTTTTCTGCCTTGGCAGTGTGTGTGCATCAGCTTATAACTCTTTCAACCCCCGCCTTCTGGTGACATCATGCATAATCAACTCCACCAATCCAGGACAAGCATTACCAGCTGCAATTGTACACCTAGCTCAATCCCCCACCCCCGATCTGGCTTACCCAGCTCTTAACTAATGACTTAGCTTAGATCAACAAACCACACCTTACTTTCCTTTGTTAACAAAAGTAAATTCCTTAAAGGACCATTATATACTCATTTTTTCTTTGCATAAATGTTTTGTAGATGATCTATTTATAAAGCCCATAACGTTTTTTTTTTGTTTTTTTTTTAATGTATAATTTTGCTTATTTTTAAATAACATTGCTCTGATTTTCAGACTCCTAACCAAGTCCCAAAGTTTTATTTGAATACCGTCAGCTACCTTCTCCAGCTTGCTCCTGTTTGTGTAAAGGGTCTTTTCATATGCAAAAGAGGGGGGAGGGGGGAGTGTCTTATTTCCCACTTGCAGTGGGCTTTACAACTGCCTTTTCAACAGAGCTAAACTGAGAGCTTCTAAGTACGTTTTTAAACCATTTTATACTGGATTTTTATATCAGTATGTGTGCATCTTATTCTTTATAGTAGTGTCTATTACATGCAGTTATATGAAAATGAGTGTATACTGTCCCTTTAAGATGTTCCATTTCTAGCCTGTCAGTACACTGTACTAAACTCTTCTTGGCATTATTAGTTTTGCAGGATGCAGGGCTGGCCCTGTCTGATGTTCACTGACTTGCTGTTACTGTGATCCGGTCTGGGACCCTCCCACTAGCAAAGGCTTCACTAGAAACAAGAGGGGAGAATAAGAACTGGAGGAAGAAGTGCCCAGTAAGGGGTTTGTTAGGGTTTATAGATTTCCTCATTCTGTTAAGTGATAGTGTTAATATGAATGCTTTTAATGTGAACTGTGAGCTTTCTACTTATCAACAATGTTGTCTGTTGTGACTGTGAGGAATGCTGGTAATGATAATAGCTTCCCACATAGGGTTGCCACCTATTCCTCTAAAAAATACCGGCCATGGGTGGGGGTGGGGCCACAAAAGGGAGGGGCCACAAAAGGAAGGGGCCAAAAATGAGACAGATTTACTCAATTTTGCATGCCCCTACAAGATTGAGCTTTAGACTCCTCGATACAGGTTACACAATATATCCTAATATGTAATGACACCTCTGATAAAATAGCAGGCCAGTAGCAGTTACTTTTTCATTGGATAGTTTATTTTAAGAATTTTATAGCATATTCCTATTTGGAGACTTAAACAAGATGTTTGGAGCAATAAGCATTTTTGCCTTATTTCCATCCCCCCACTCATAAGGTCCTGTTACTTACTGGCAGCTGAGGAGACTAATCACCTGTCAGGCATACGTTGCAGCTGACAGGCTAAAGGTAAGTAGGAGCAGACGCAGTACATTAGTAAACTTGGGATGTCTGTGATAGTGTAGCTTGCTGTGTATCTGGAACTGCCTCTGTAAAAGGAACTCGTTCAACTATTGGTTACAAGATAAGGAATCTAAAAGCTAATTAGCCTGATTTGCCATCAGTCAGTAAACTTGGGATGTCTGTGTCATACGCTGACAGTGGACAGTCACTTGTGTCCACTGTCAGCGTATGACACAAGTGCAGCACTCAAAGCATGCCAGCACTGAGAGCAGCCACTCAGACGTCACTTTACTTACAGAACGCCTTGGCCATTCAGCTGCAAGGTTTACGAGACTAGAGGTGGTGACATCAGCTGCTTGTAGCATAAGCATAACTTGGCAGTGAGAGCGAGTGACGACAGGCTGACTGATGGCAAATCAGGCTAATTAGCTTTTAGATTCCTTATCTTGTAACCAATAGTTGAACGAGTTCCTTTTACAGAGGCTGTTCCAGATAAACAGCAAGCTACACTATCACAGACATCCCAAGTCTCCCTGAAGTTTAGGGAGTCTTCCTGATTGTAATAGCGGCTCCCTGATGCCAGCAAATGGAGTGCAATCTCCCTGAAACTCCAAGTACTATGATCCAATGTGGCCCAAATCCAGAAAAGTGTTTCTTTAAGGAATGCCTTTAGTTGCTGGGATGTTATAGAACCCTTAAAGCATGCATCAGTAACCAAAAAGCCCCCACTGATTTTAATAAAATAAAACACAAATACTACCTTATTTACTGCACATAATTTAACTTCGTATTCTAAAATATTTGAGCATTCAACAAGCATACAATCACTGGAAAATAGGTTTGTTGTATGTGGTTGTGCAATAAAGCTACTTTTTTATGTGACTTTAGTGGGAAGCTAATTTAATGATAAGGCCATTCACTAATACTCCCTTCCTCTTCATCGATATAGGCTATTGGTAGTAGATGGTTCCTATGCCAAGCTTTGATCCGGCCTAATGGGCCTTTTATATTATACACTGGCAGCCCCTTTAGCTTAGACACAACTTCAAATAGGGTATCCTTCCATCTGTCTGCTAATTTGTGTTTCCCAGGTACCCCTAGATTCTGGAGGAGAACCTTATCTCCCGCTTGGGCTTCCCGATGCTTCACTTTGGTATCGTATCTTCTTTTGTTGCATTCCTCCATTTTTGCTGCAGCTTGAGTGGCCAACTCATAGGCACTGTGAAGGTTTTGTCTGAGGGTCCTCACATACTGGAAGGGAGAGTCTGACTTTGTCCCATCTGGGGACACCCCCAACCGGACATCTATCGGTAGTCTGGCTTCCCTTCCAAACATTAGGAAATAGGGTGAGAATCCTGTAGACTCATGCCTTGTGCAATTATATGCGTGGACCATGGCTTCTACATGCTTACTCCAGGACCGCTTCTCCACTTGTTTCAGAGTCCCGAGCATGTCTAGGAGTATCCTATTAAAACGCTCAGGCTGGGCATCACCCTCAGGGTGGTAGGGTGTTGTTCTGGACTTGTGAACCTGCAACATATCCTACAGTTCTTTGATCAGCTTACTCTCATAGTCTCTAACTTGATCAGAATGTATTCGATTGGGCAGACCGTAGTGTACAAAATATTTCTGCCAGAGGACCTTGGCTACGGTCACAGCCTTCTGGTCTTTAGTGGGAAAAGCCTGAGCGTATCTGGTGAAATGGTCTGTTACTACCAGAACATTCCCAATTCCGGTAGTATCATTCTCAATACATAGATAGTCCATGCACACAAAATCCAGGGGTCCTGTACTTCTCAGGTGGCCCATAGGGGCAGCTCTCACAGGCAGAGTATTTCTCTGAATACATCTTCTGCAGGTCTTCACATAATGTTCAACATGTTCTCTCATGCGAGGCCAATAGAACCGGTCTTGTACCAGGCCATAGGTCTTGTCTACCCCAAGATGCCCATGTTGATCATGGAGGGCTCTCAGGACCATTCCCCGATATCTATGAGGTAACACTAGCTGCTTTCGACCAGGGTGGTCATGGTATTTTATAATTCTATAAAGGATTCCATCTTCTAGATGTAGTTTACTCCATTCTCTCCGGTACAAATCTCTTTGTCCAATGGGAAGGGAGCTCAGTAATTTAGGGTTCTTGGCTCTCATTGCCTTGAGGACTGTTCCTATATACCAGTCCTGTGACTGGGAATTTCTTCTTGTCTTCATTGGTTATGTGAGACCACTGTTGGAGCATTGCTGGAGCACAGAATACCTCTGGTAAGGCTTCTGGGGAGTGACATATGGAGTCTATTCCTCTGAGTTCAGAGAACTCATCCTGCCTCTCAGCCACTACATATGTTTGGCACAGGGCTCCTACCCCAGGCACAGGGATTTCTTCCCATTCCTCATTTTCTTCATGAAGGAAGTCCAGGTCTGCGGGACAGAGCATCCGCTCTGACATTCTTAGGGCCTGGCTTGTATTTAAGACTGAAACTATAGTTCGACAATGCTGCCAGCCACCTATGCCCTGTGGCATCAAGCTTTGCTGTTGTTTGAATATAAGTAAGCGGATTGTTATCTGTCCTTACCTCGAATGTTGCTCCATATAAATAGTCATGTAACTTGTCCACAATTGCCCACTTGAGCGCCAAGAATTCTAGCTTATGGACCGGATAGTTTTTCTCTGCACCAGTTAGACTTCTACTTATGTAGGCCACTGGTCTTAACCCTTCCGGGTAGCTCTGATGCAATACGGCCCTTAGGCCTTCCATACTGGCATCAACATGGAGCACATATGGTTTCTCGGGATCTGCATATGCCAATACAGGAGCTTCTGTGAGTTTTTTCTTCAAGCTTAAGAAGGCTTCTTCGCATCCTGAGGTCTATTTCTTTCCGAAGGGGTCTTTAGGACTTGGCGCCTTAACACCCTCTATAGCAGAGGTGGTCTTTAACAGGTTGTGTAGCTCTTGAGCAATCTTTGAATAGTCTTTCACAAACCTCTGGTAGTAACCGCAGAATCCAAGAAATGAGCGCAGCTCACTGATGTTATCTGGCCTGGGCCAGTTCATCACTGCTTCAATTTTGGTCGGGTCAGTTGTCACATCTTGTGCGGAAACAATGTGACCTACATATGTAACAGAGTTCTGGGCAAACCAACATTTGTCTATTGATAATTTCAGACCCTCTGCTTGGAGTCGATCCAACACCTTCAGCAATCGCTGTTCGTGCTCTTCTGGTGTCCTTCCGAACACTATGAGGTCATCAAGATAGACTAGGCACTCTTTCGGATTCATATCCCCCACAGTCTTCTCCATCAGCCTTTGAAAGGTGGCGGGAGCTCCAGTGACCCCTTGGGGCATCCTGGTAAACTCGTAGAATCCCAAGGGACAGATGAAAGCTGTCTTTTCCTGATCCTCCTTCTTCATGGGTACCTGATAATACCCAGACCTCAAGTCCAGGACGCTGAACCACTGGCTTCCAGAAAGGGCATCTAGCAGATCTTCTATCCGTGGCAGAGTATATTGATCTGGCACAGTCCTTTTGTTTAAAGTCCGATAGTCTATGCAGAGCCAGACTGTGCCATTCTTTTTCCTAACTACCACTATGGGTGAGGCATATGGACTTCTGGACTCTTTAATAATGCCAGATTCTTCCATCTGTTTGAGTATATCCCAGACATCTTCCACATCTCGAGGGGGTATTCTCTTTGATCTTTCTCTGAAAGGAGCTGGGTCAGAAAGTCTGATAGCATGTGTGGCACTCTTTGCACATCCCACATCCATTTCTTTCCTGGAGAAGACTTTCTCTCGAGTAGCTAATTCGGATTGGAGGCTATCTCTCCACTTTTGTGGTAGAGGAGAATCTTCCAGTTCAAAAACTATAGGTCCTTCATGATCACCTCCCTGTTCTGCCTTTACAGACATTACTGAAGAGACTTGGTCCAACAAGTGAATCACACCAATCTTCTAGTGACGATCAATTCTGATCTCTGTGGGTGTTAAGTTTCTTATCATTATGGGAAAATCTTTACACCAGTGATTCCGCCAGTCTTTCACCTCAGGTATGAGAGTCCACCCTTTTTTTGCATCCGTCTCAGGCAAGGACTCAATGAGGTATTGCCTGGTTCCTCCTGATATTTCATGGTGCATAGATGCTATGGCTCGTAGAGTCTTAGTCTCTCCAGGCCTTACAAATAAAGGTTCTTTCCCTGAGTAGTGGCATGATCCTGGTCTAGCTTGTAGGGCTAGTAGATGGCACTCTTTCCCTAGAACAGGGCTGACTTCCATCAGTCTGGTTAGAGATACATCTCCCATTTCAGTTAGGTAGGCCCTGAACATGTCCTGCACCATTCTTGCGTTGGTACCCAAAATTATTGGGGCGCACATTGTTTTCTTCATGGAGCATACAAGAGCTTCCAATTCCATAGGGCAGATCATTCCTGTGTTTAACTGTGGGATGGTTATTGTCACTCTTATACATCCCTCTACAGGCTGGGCCTGAGATCCCACTCCCCACAATTGCAACTCTCCTGATGGCTCCAGGGGAATATGTTTTAGATGATGGTCATAGAAGTCTCTATTAATGATGGTGACCTGGGATCCAGTATCTAACAAGGCCGAGGCATGAATATCTTCTATTTGTAACTGTATCAGAGATTTGGGCCCGATCTTGGCCCCCACAGATAACATGTGTGTGTGTTTTTTTTTTCTCTTTTCCTGAAAGGACTGGTAACTTGAGCCTCCTTCAGCTCAATAGCTAGCACTTCCATTGATGAATTAGTGGGACACTCCCGCTTGAAATGCCCTGATTTTCCACACTTAAAACAGTTCCCTCGGGGGACTGTTCCTCTGGGAATAACCTTCCTGTGGTCTCCCTGCGGTGCTGCCTCCTAGTAGGAGAATAATCTGTTCTTCTTGGCGATGACTTAGACAATAATTCTAATTCAGCTACCTTTTTTTTAAGGATGAACAGTTCCATATCCTCTTTCTCTGCGGCTTTAGAAGAATTTCCTTTTTGTGGAGGAGATGGGGACATTTGGTTCTCCAGTATTTTTGCTTTTCGGATCAGTGTGGAATAGGACAAGACTTGATCATCCAACTTAACTCTTAACATGATCATGACTGGATCATTGCTAAGGCTTCCCTTCTGAATTTGTTTGGATAGTCAAGCATCCAACTCAGATGCAGTGACTGCTCCATTATGAAACAGTTTTCCCAGTGACAATTGTAATCGATTGATATAGTCTGAAGCTTTCTCATGTTCCTTCTGTTTAGTGGCTAGGAACTCGATTAATAGATCATCAGAGTCCTCTGATTTTCCATACGCATCCTGCAAAACTTTCAGGTAATCTTGTGCGGTAGCTTGTTCATTCACTCCCCTAAACAGCCTTATCATATTCGTAGCTGGGAAACGAAGACTCTCCATTATCCGTTGTTTTTTTATGTTATCTGTACAAGACCATTCTTCCAATAATTGTACAGCATTATCCTTCCAGGCCTTAAAGGGTTCCTCCCCGGCAGGAACAGGCTGATTCCCAGAAAACACTTTCAGCTTACGGTAACTGTGGGTATGGGTAGCTGTTACTATGGCTTCTGAGAGTTTTTGCAGTATTTCAGATATGTCACTCTCTCCTGAACTTGTGGCTCTCAATAGGGAATCACCTGGTTTTGGGGATGTTGGATATGAGGGAACCACTAGATCTGGGGTCTTAGGGGCAGTTGTCCTTTGCACACTGGAAAAGTAGACATTTTGTTTGGGGATGGCCCCAGTCTCTACAGGGGTAACCGGTAATCTCCTGGCGGGTTTCTCTGACAAAGGGGACAGAATATGGGAATAACTTGATACATTAAAGTCTCTTTGACCTATACTGGAGGGTTGCTGCAGTGTAACCCCTTCCTCCTTATCAGGGAGAGCGTACACTAAGCAACATCCTTCAGGAGCTGCTTCAAGAAGGTATAGACATGTAGGCCTATGACGGCTTCTCAAATCTGCATGGGAATATACTAACATGTAAGTTTGACCATATGAATCATGCAGGATATCTCTGATGGTAGCCATCTCTATTCCCAGTACAATCTCTACACACTTGGTGACATGTTTTATCTCACTATAGGGAGGTACCTGGCATATCATCACTACATGATGCAATGGTACCTTCTGTTGCTGGGCCCAATCTGTTACAAATGGGAGTGTGGGCCGGGGAATTAACATATCCTTACTGGGTGTACCCCAATTTATCTCAGCAGTACCACCAAATATAACAGGGTTTGGCCTAGGCCCACAATTACCCCTGTGGGTCTTTACCCCAGCTACCTCCATGTGCTCTGCAGGCTGATCCTGAGTCTCCGCTACCTGGGAGTTGGGGTACATGACTGTGGCAGTGCCTCCACCTGACTGGGCATCCAGGGCAAGAATGGGTTTCCCAGAACGGAACATAATAAATAACTACAACACACACAGTAATAACAGTAAAACAGTATGAACATGTATTAAAGGATTATGGCAAATACAAAATAAGGCAAGAAATACAGTGGCTAACTAACACACCAACTCTCTCTAACCAGGCCCAGCACCCTCCCAAACCACCTGCGAACCCACCCTCAGGCTTCACCCTAATGGCTGATGGGTACCAGTTGGTGCACAGAAATGTTGGGGCCCTTTAAGGTAATCCACATGCATTTAAACAATTACAGCTCATAGGAAACTGCAATCTACAGGAAGAGCTGTTTATAAGTTTCTGTGATGGACAGAATGCCCTGTCAGTATGACAAGGGGAGAGGATACTTCTTACCACTAAACAGGATTCATCTGCACAGGCTGAAAGAAAACTCCAAAGTCTGCCAGTCATTTAGTTTGTCTGCATTCTTCTCCACAGCTCTCTCACAGGGTTAGACTGCAGCTGGCAGCATACACTAAATAAGCAGAGGAATGCTGTTACTTTACAAGATGAAGTCTGCAGCTCTCTCACAGCCAGGCCTCACACACACCTTCACTGCTCTGACATGTCTGCTTCCTCCTGTGTCTTACACTCTTCTTTCAGTTTCACTTGATCACATGACCAACCAGTCTAATAGTTACCTAGGCAGCTTCTCCTGCAGACTGTATACAGGTGCAAAAGTTCAACAGGAAAATGTTCAACAGGAAGGGCTACATTGTGAATATTTTGTTTTTAATGTGATCTGGTTATTTGCTGCTTTTTAACAAGTTAACAACATTGACTGCAGAACATGCTTTATTACTACAGCTCTCAGTAAGTATTGTGTTGTCACTAGCTGGTGCCCTTGTGCAAAAAAGGAAATGCTAGTGCCTTTTTTATGCAGGAACCTCTCCTGGTCTGTATAATAAAGAGAAGGGTCTAGCTGCAGACTGGAGCTCCACTCTAGACAGGAAACATGTGACCTCCACTCAAAGCTTTTTTTTTAAAAAAAAAAAAAACTTTAATGTAACAAACAACCTATAGACAATCATTCTGAAAACGGAACATTTTGCAGCTTTCTTGTTCTTCTTAATGTGCACTCACTGTCCTTTGCACATTGGAAAAGTAGACATTTCGTTTGGGGATGGCCCCAGTCTCTACAGGGGTAACCGGTAATCTCCTGGCGGGTTTCTCTGACAAAGGGGACAGAATATGGGAATAACTTGATACATTAAAGTCTCTTTGACCTATACTGGAGGGTTGCTGCAGTGTAACCCCTTCCTCCTTATCAGGGAGAGCGTACACTAAGCAACATCCTTCAGGAGCTGCTTCAAGAAGGTATAGACATGTAGGCCTATGACGGCCTCTCAAATCTGCATGGGAATATACTAACATGTAAGTTTGACCATATGAATCATGCAGGATATCTCTGATGGTAGCCATCTCTATTCCCAGTACAATCTCTACGCACTTGGTGACATGTTTTATCTCACTATAGGGAGGTACCTGGCATATCATCACTACATGATGCAATGGTACCTTCTGTTGCTGGGCCCAATCTGTTACAAATGGGAGTGTGGGCCGGGGAATTAACATATCCTTACTGGGTGTACCCCAATTTATCTCAGCAGTACCACCAAATGTAACAGGGTTTGGCCTAGGCCCACAATTACCCCTGTGGGTCTTTACCCCAGCTACCTCCATGTGCTCTGCAGGCTGATCCTGAGTCTCCGCTACCTGGGAGTTGGGGTACATGACTGTGGCAGTGCCTCCACCTGACTGGGCATCCAGGGCAAGAATGGGTTTCCCAGAACGGAACATAATAAATAACTACAACACACACAGTAATAACAGTAAAACAGTATGAACATGTATTAAAGGATTATGGCAAATAAAAAATAAGGCAAGAAATACAGTGGCTAACTAACACACCAACTCTCTCTAACCAGGCCCAGCACCCTCCCAAACCACCTGCGAACCCACCCTCAGGCTTCACCCTAATGGCTGATGGGTACCAGTTGGTGCACAGAAATGTTGGGGCCCTTTAAGGTAATCCACATGCATTTAAACAATTACAGCTCATAGGAAACTGCAATCCACAGGAAGAGCTGTTTATAAGTTTCTGTGATGGACAGAATGCCCTGTCAGTATGACAAGGGGAGAGGATACTTCTTACCACTAAACAGGATTCATCTGCACAGGCTGAAAGAAAACTCCAAGGTCTGACAGTCATTTACTTTGTCTGCATTCTTCTCCACAGCTCTCTCACAGGGTTAGACTGCAGCTGGCAGCATACACTAAATAAGCAGAGGAATGCTGTTACTTTACAAGATGAAGTCTGCAGCTCTCTCACAGCCAGGCCTCACACACACCTTCACTGCTCTGACATGTCTGCTTCCTCCTGTGTCTTACACTCTTCTTTCAGTTTCACTTGATCACATGACCAACCAGTCTAATAGTTACCTAGGCAGCTTCTCCTGCAGACTGTATACAGGTGCAAAAGTTCAACAGGAAAATGTTCAACAGGAAGGGCTACATTGTGAATATTTTGTTTTTAATGTGATCTGGTTATTTGCTGCTTTTTAACAAGTTAACAACATTGACTGCAGAACATGCTTTATTACTACAGCTCTCAGTAAGTATTGTGTTGTCACTAGCTGGTGCCCTTGTGCAAAAAAGGAAATGCTAGTGCCTTTTTTATGCAGGAACCTCTCCTGGTCTGTATAATAAAGAGAAGGGTCTAGCTGCAGACTGGAGCTCCACTCTAGACAGGAAACATGTGACCTCCACTCAAAGCTTTTTTTAAAAAAAAAAAAACTTTAATGTAACAAACAACCTATAGACAATCATTCTGAAAACGGAACATTTTGCAGCTTTCTTGTTCTTCTTAATGTGCACTCACTGTCCTTTGCACATTGGAAAAGTAGGCATTTCGTTTGGGGATGGCCCCAGTCTCTACAGGGGTAACCGGTAATCTCCTGGCGGGTTTCTCTGACAAAGGGGACAGAATATGGGAATAACTTGATACATTAAAGTCTCTTTGACCTATACTGGAGGGTTGCTGCAGTGTAACCCCTTCCTCCTTATCAGGGAGAGCGTACACTAAGCAACATCCTTCAGGAGCTGCTTCAAGAAGGTATAGACATGTAGGCCTATGACGGCCTCTCAAATCTGCATGGGAATATACTAACATGTAAGTTTGACCATATGAATCATGCAGGATATCTCTGATGGTAGCCATCTCTATTCCCAGTACAATCTCTACGCACTTGGTGACATGTTTTATCTCACTATAGGGAGGTACCTGGCATATCATCACTACATGATGCAATGGTACCTTCTGTTGCTGGGCCCAATCTGTTACAAATGGGAGTGTGGGCCGGGGAATTAACATATCCTTACTGGGTGTACCCCAATTTATCTCAGCAGTACCACCAAATGTAACGGGGTTTGGCCTAGGCCCACAATTACCCCTGTGGGTCTTTACCCCAGCTACCTCCATGTGCTCTGCAGGCTGATCCTGAGTCTCCGCTACCTGGGAGTTGGGGTACATGACTGTGGCAGTGCCTCCACCTGACTGGGCATCCAGGACAAGAATGGGTTTCCCAGAACGGAACATAATAAATAACTACAACACACACAGTAATAACAGTAAAACAGTATGAACATGTATTAAAGGATTATGGCAAATAAAAAATAAGGCAAGAAATACAGTGGCTAACTAACACACCAACTCTCTCTAACCAGGCCCAGCACCCTCCCAAACCACTTGCGAACCCACCCTCAGGCTTCACCCTAATGGCTGATGGGTACCAGTTGGTGCACAGAAATGTTGGGGCCCTTTAAGGTAATCCACATGCATTTAAACAATTACAGCTCATAGGAAACTGCAATCCACAGGAAGAGCTGTTTATAAGTTTCTGTGATGGACAGAATGCCCTGTCAGTATGACAAGGGGAGAGGATACTTCTTACCACTAAACAGGATTCATCTGCACAGGCTGAAAGAAAACTCCAAGGTCTGACAGTCATTTACTTTGTCTGCATTCTTCTCCACAGCTCTCTCACAGGGTTAGACTGCAGCTGGCAGCATACACTAAATAAGCAGAGGAATGCTGTTACTTTACAAGATGAAGTCTGCAGCTCTCTCACAGCCAGGCCTCACACACACCTTCACTGCTCTGACATGTCTGCTTCCTCCTGTGTCTTACACTCTTCTTTCAGTTTCACTTGATCACATGACCAACCAATCTAATAGTTACCTAGGCAGCTTCTCCTGCAGACTGTATACAGGTGCAAAAGTTCAACAGGAAAATGTTCAACAGGAAGGGCTACATTGTGAATGTTTTGTTTTTAATGTGATCTGGTTATTTGCTGCTTTTTAACAAGTTAACAACATTGACTGCAGAACATGCTTTATTACTACAGCTCTCAGTAAGTATTGTGTTGTCACTAGCTGGTGCCCTTGTGCAAAAAAGGAAATGCTAGTGCCTTTTTTATGCAGGAACCTCTCCTGGTCTGTATAATAAAGAGAAGGGTCTAGCTGCAGACTGGAGCTCCACTCTAGACAGGAAACATGTGACCTCCACTCAAAGCTTTTTTTAAAAAAAAAAAACTTTAATGTAACAAACAACCTATAGACAATCATTCTGAAAACGGAACATTTTGCAGCTTTCTTGTTCTTCTTAATGTGCACTCACAGTGGTTACCTTATAAATGACAATCAGCATAAACCACTGTGAGTGCACATTAAGGAGAACAAGAAAGCTGCAAAATGTTTCGTTTTCAGAATTATTGTCTATAGGTTGTTTGTTACATTAAAGTTGATTTAAAAAAAAAAAAAAGCTTTGAGTGTAGGTCACGTTTCCTGTCTAGAGTCAGCGGAGGTCACATGTTTCCTGTCTAGAGTGGAGCTCCAGTCTGCAGCTAGACTACTTTGATAATAAATTATGCTTTATTACTACAGCTCTCAGTAAGTATTGTGTTGTCACTAGCTGGTGCCCTTGTGCAAAAAAGGAAATGCTAGTGCCTTTTTTTTATGCAGGAACCTCTCCTGGTCTGTATAATAAATGAAGCTTTATTACTACAGCTCTCAGTAAGTATTGTGTTGTCACTAGCTGGTGCCCTTGTGCAAAAAAGGAAATGCTAGTGCATTTTTTTATGCAGGAACCTCTTCTGGTCTGTATAATAAACAATGTAATTTTCCATCTGTAAAACAGTCAGTGATGAGTACACTCCTATGTCCTGTCACCCAAGATATAAGGTGAGCTTTTCTGGGTCCATACACTAACTTCTGAGTATCTTAGTTATGTGCAATGAAAATTTATTTTTAGTATTAAAACATTATTTGATATGATATATATATTATTAGTGGTTTTCATATCAAATCCACAAGTTAAAGTGAGCTGTGATATCTCTCAGGAAATGTATGGGCAGGGCAGGGAGTCTTGCATCTTGCCTGGTATATTGGGGCATTTAGCTGGCATTCATGGGAGTAGGGGAACTGATTGGACAGTTTTAATATGGTATATGATGAGTGCAGTGACATGCGGTGAGGTCAGAGGCAGGTGAGGCACTGGCTACGATACGCCTTCATTCTTTAGATATCCTTTGTTAAAGAAATAGCAATGTACATGGGTGAGCTAATCACATCAGGTATTTATGTGCAGCTACTGAGCATATTTAGATATGATTTTCAACAAAGGATATTAAGAGAATGAAGAAAATTAGATGAAAATTGGAAAGTTATTTAAAATTGTATGCTCTTTCTAAATCATGAAAGAAAACATATGGGTTTCATGTCCCTTTAAATGGCGTTTTGGAAACTGGTCACTTTAGTAAACTTTTGATTTTAGTCTAAAGGATTGTAAACAGAACCTCTTGCCAGATAACAAAATGCTTGCTCTGATTATGAGATCTAGAAATCCAGACCAATTAAAATATGTTCAAAACATACTTTTTACTTTAATGCTGCAAATTATGCTTATAGATTCCTTCATTATCCAGTAAATATAAAAATGTCTTGATCCAGTGGTGGCTAGTGAAATTTAACGATGGTGGGACGCTTGAACCCATCCCTTTAAATAAAGCCACGCCTTCAGATGGCACCACCAATTCATTCATTAAATAGATAAAAGGTAGACAGAAACACAGAAAAGCACTTGGGTGGGGGGGGGGGAGAGGTAGAGACAGGAGAGATAGAGAGAGAGAGAGACACAGAGGGTTAGAGAGAGACATACAGACAGAGGGTTAGAGAGAGAGGCACATAAGGGATGAGAGAGTCAGAGGGGGAGGAAGAGAGACACAGTGCGAAAGAGACCATGGGGAACAATGAGACACATAAGGAGAGAGACAGAGAGGGTGGGAGAGACAGGGAGAGAGAGAGATGGATAGAGAGAGAAACAGAGGGGGAGGAGAGAGAGAGAGACAGAGGAGAGAGAGAGAGGGGAGAGAGACAGACAGAGGAAAGAGACAGGGGAGAGAGAGAGACAGAGGGGAGAGAGAGAGAGACACAGAGGGGAGAGAGAGAGACACAGAGGGGAGAGAGAGAGAGACACCGAGGGGAGAGAGAGAGAGACAGAGGGGAGAGAGAGAGAGACAGGGGAGAGAGACAGAAAGGGAAGGGTGAGAGAGAGGGACAGGGGAGGGGGAGAGAGAGAGGGACAGGGGAGGGGGAGAGAGAGGGGAGGGGGAGAGAAACAGGGGAGGGGGGAGAGACACAGGGGAGGGGGGGAGAGACACAGAGGAGGGGGGGAGAGACACAGGGGAGGGGGGAAGAGACATGGTACCATTACTAAGCAAATTGAGGACATCACATCAATGATGGTGGCACTGTCTGACTTGTAATGCACTGAGTCTGAGCACTTCACACTACGGCAACTGCATTACACACAGGCAGGCCACTACAGTGCACTTATTCAAAGCCTTAATTATTGATCAAGTTTTTTTTTTTTTATTCAAGTGCAAAATGATCATCATTTTTCAAATGCAACTTAATCACTGTTTTGGGTTTTTAGACCAACTATTTTTGGTAAACTATTATTTTAGGTAATTTAATTAGAGAATTCTCATCCTGACAACATTTCAGGCCAAAAATCACAGAAATTACAAAATAAATAAAACATTAAATTCCAATCTTAAGGCTGATCCAGGGAACTCAACACACTCACACAAAGCCACTTACACTGACTGCTGTGCTGCTGGTAAATTGGCACTATATTCTATGTAATTAGAGGGTTAAAATAGCACAGGGTTATAGAAGGGGTCAGCTTGAGACGTAAAGCAAAATATTAATGCTTAACTGGAGAATACAGTCCTGGGACAAATTGCTGGAAGTTTATAAAGGGGTGTAAGATGCCAATGGGGAAATGAGGAAATGGAATGGGAGGAAGTCTTAATCAAATTTGAAGTTTAATTATTGATGACCATTAAGTAAAATGGCTGCTAGCAAGTTGCTGTCCAATTTGCACATCTATCTACTGTCTGTATTTGCAATGTAAATATGTCCAAAAAACAGTTTAAATAAAATAACATATTTCCACTAAACAAATGTAATATTAATCATTGACCATTTTGTTTTCTGCAAATTGCTGATGAACTGGTGACACCCTGAGCTGTGTCTCACTCCCAGCCCCACCCTCTGACTTGTACAAATGACAGCTCCATTCAGCTTCTGATCAGGCAGTTGTGTCTTTTAGACAAGTTACAAACATATTGCAGTAGAAAATCTTTGTGCATTATAACCTGATACCATAAAAAGTATCTCCCTCCACACTCTACTGAGTCCCAGTCTTGAGTCTTCCCGCCAGTTGTCTCGGCGGTGCAACATCACATAGAACGGTCACATGACCCACACCTGTCAATCAGCAGCCCAGCAGGCACGCCTCCCCGCAGTGCTGCTGAATGCTGATTGGCTCAAGTGAAGTTAGTGAACTAGCTCATGGAGGCGGTTTTGAGAACCGCCTCCATTGGAGCTTGTATGAGGGCCCGGCGAGTCACCAGTGGGTGGCGCAGCTCTAAGTGAGCAGTCAACACTGATTTAGATCCATGTTGCGCAATTAATGGAGAGCAGCGGACTGGCTCACTGCCTCCTAATTGCGCAACAATGGATGGTGACATTTGAGTTTTGCAGCGCACAGTAACTACTGTTGATAATAGTAATCGCCATCGGGGCTGGGGGTACCCTTGGGGCAAGAGTGGGTGTGGCCAAAAATTTAATAAACTAAAAAACACTTCTTCTTTTTTTTAATAAATATTATTTGAAATCTTTTTTTCCCTCATTGGACAGGGGAGGCACTGCCTCCCCTGCCTCCTATTACTGCACGTCACTGGATGAGTGGCATAAATGAGGGAAGGGAGTCATGTGGCAGAAAACTGTAATAAGTGGTTGTAAAAGGCCCTTAATCTTAATCAAATGTAGTGTATTACTGGCACACAGTAAGTAGGAGCAGGGGGCCACTCCATCTTGTCAAGTACAACTGGCATATAATATTAATAAAACATTTGTTCAACTATTATATATTTAACTCATGTAAAAGTCACATGGAAGTGTGTATGTGTGTGTTTCTGAGTGTGTGTTTGTGCTTGTCTGTATATATTTGTGGCTTAGCCAGCCTCTTAGTGTGTATTCCTGTGGGTGTTTGTGTATGTGTGAGTGAGGATGTATGTGGCTTCTTGTCTGTGCTTTTTGGGTGCCTGTTTGTGTGCATGTGGTGCCTGGTTTTGTGTATGTTGGTTCCTATGTGTATATGGTATCTGATGGTGCTTGCGTGCTGTGGGTGTCTGTGTGTGCCTGTCTGTGTGTGTGTGAGTCTTCTTGTATATCTGAATATATATTTCTGTGTGTGATTCTGTATGTGTCTGTTTATGTGTGTGTCACTGTGTGTGTGTCTGTATGTGTTAGTGCCTCTGTATGTCCAAGTGTGTTTCTGTGTGTATGTGAATCTATGTTTGTGAGTATGTGTTTCTATGTATGTGTGGGGGCCCTGATTAATGGTTTTGTAAGGGGCTGTACATGGATGTCAGCAGTTTTCTGGAAATGTACATGATGTCAGCAGTATGCTAGGGCTATACATTGATGTTAGTAAAAATAAACATGTTTTTTTTTCTTTAAAATTCTGTTTTTATAGCCTTATTTGTATCATTTCTTAGGTGCTTTGCTTCCCTTGTATTTTAACTATTAGATATAGAATTTCATAGTGGGCAGGGTTTAAGTACTTGGGCCACTGAATTGTACTTGCCCCTGGTTCCAAAATTGCCAGTCATCCCCTGCATTTTTTATGCATTAGTTGCATTAGGGAGTTTCTGGTTTTATCATGTGGTCAGATTGTTTGGAAGGCTTGTTTGTGTGCTTGCAAGTATTTCATCCTGTCTGGGTCAGAATTCAGTCTACACCAAAATCGTTATTATTTAAAAAGATAGATAACGCCTTTATTCCCCAGCTTTCCCCATTCCACCCATTCCCCAGCTTTGCACAATTAACATTGTTATATTAATATACTTTATAACTGTTTAATCTCTAAATGTCTGACTATTTAAGCCACTACAGACAGCCTCTTATCACATGCTTTTTTATTAGCTTTTTCACAACAAGAGACTGCTAATTTATGTGTGTCATATAGATAAAATTGTGCTCTCTCCCATGGAGTTGTGCAGGGAAAAGCACTAAATGGCTAAAATGCAAGTAAATAGATAATAAATAAATAGCCCTGAGATAAGGGGACTGTCTGCAGAGGCTTAAATACAAGATATTAGATACTATTCTAATTGTCATTGTGTAACTGGCTAATTTAATCGTAAGTTTAAGTTACCTCTATTAGGTTCATATATGTGCTTCTCAGGCCTATCATAGCCACTGCCTCACAAGCCTCTGAGCTCACTGCACGTCACTGCTTGATACAATGGGACCTATTTATCAAGCTCCGTAAGGAGCTTGATGCCACGTGTTTCTGGCGAGCTTTCAGGCTCACCAGAAACACAAGTTATGAAGCAGGGGTCTAAAGACCACTGCTCTATAATCTGTCCACCTGCTCTGAGGCGGTGGACAGACATCGCCAAAAATCAACCCGATCCAATATGATCGGGTTGATTGACAACCCCTGCTGGCGGCTAATTGGCAGCGAATCTGCAGGCGGCGTTGCACCAGCAGTTCACAAGAACTGCTGGTGCAATGATAAATGCCGACAACAATATCGGATCATGTCCGCTCGCACATTAATAAATAGGCCCCCTAAAGTAAAATGTAAGGGGCCTATCTATCAAGCTCACAAGAGCTGCTGGTGCAATGCTGAATATGGAGAGCATATTGCTCTCCGCTTTCAGCGAGTTTTGCCGGACCTGATCCGCACAGTCAGATCAGGTCAGACAGATCGTTGTTAAAAAGGCTTCTAAGGGTTAAAAAAAAAAAAACATTTTTACTAAACACATCAAAAATTATTAAAATAAACTATTACACTCATATATAAACTTTTTAAATTACTTTTAACCAATTTCTGTGTTTTGAATAGAAAATTATATATATATATATATATATATATATATATATATATATATATATATTTAGATTTTTTAAATAGGGATATGAAACACATTTTTTTTTTATTCAGATATAGAACATGCAATTTTAAACCACTTTATAATTTACTCCTATTATCAATTTTTCTTCATTCTCTTGGTATCTTTATTTGAAAAAGCAGGAATGTAAGCTTAGGAGCAGGCCTATTTTAAGTGGGTAGATCTCGTTGAGCTGGTCATTTGAAAAGTAGATCTCAACACAAAAAAGTGTAGGTACCCTTGATATATTGTGTGTGTGTGTGTGTATAAATATATACATATACATACACACTGATAAAGAATTTATAATAAGCATGCTGCACTTTATAATGATACTGAGTATTTATACACTGACAGTGAGCACTCTGTGCTGTATAATCATGTCAGTTTCTATACGCTATACCCTGATGCATACACTGCGCTGTATAAATATGATGAGCATGTGAGTATATATATTCTGATGAGTATGCTGTGCTGTATAAAGATGTCAGTTTCTATACACTATACCCTGAGGAGTATACTGTGCTGTATAAATATGATGAGCATGTGAGTATATATATTCTGATGAGTATGCTGTGATGTATAAATATGATGAGCATGTGAGTATATATATTCTGATGAGTATGCTGTGCTGTATAAAGATGTCAGTTTCTATACACCATACCCTGAGGAGTACACTGCGCTGTATAAATATGATGAGCATGTGAGTATATATATTCTGATGAATATGCTGTGCTGTATAAAGATGTCAGTTTCTATACACTATACCCTGAGGAGTACACTGCGCTGTATAAATATGATGAGCATGTGAGTATGTATATTCTGATGAATATGCTGTGCTGTATAAAGATGTCAGTTTCTATACACTATACCCTGAGAAGTATACTGTGCTGTATAAATATGATGAGCATGTGAGTATATATATTCTGATGAGTATGCTGTGCTGTATAAATATGTCAGTTTCTATACACTATACCCTGATGAGTACACTGCGCTGTATAAATATGATGCGCATGTGAGTATATATATTCTGATGAGTATGCTGTGCTGTATAAAGATGTCAGTTTCTATACACTATACCCTGAGTACACTGCGCTGTATAAATATGATGAGCATGTGAGTATATATATTCTGATGAGTATGCTGTGCAGTATAAAGATGTCAGTTTCTATACACTATACCCTGAGGAGTACACTGCTCTGTATAAATATGATGAGCATGTGAGTATATATATTCTGATGAGTATGCTGTGCTGTATAAAGATGTCAGTTTCTATACACTATACCCTGAGAAGTACACTGCGCTGTATAAATATGATGAGCATGTGAGTATATATATTCTGATGAGTATGCTGTGCTGTATAAAGATGTCAGTTTCTATACACTATACCCTGAGGTGTACACTGCGCTGTATAAATATGATGAGCATGTGAGTATATATATTCTGATGAGTATGCTGTGCTGTATAAAGATGTCAGTTTCTATACACTATACCCTGAGGAGTACACTGCGCTGTATAAATATTATGAGCATGTGAGTATATATATTCTGATGAGTATGCTGTGCTGTATAAAGATGTCAGTTTCTATACACTATACCCTGAGGAGTACACTACACTGTATAAATATGATGAGCATGTGAGTATATATATTCTGATGAGTATGCTGTGCTGTATAAATATGTCAGTTTCTATACACTATACCCTGATGAGTACACTGCGCTGTATAAATATGATGAGCATGTGAGTATATATATTCTGATGAGTATGCTGTGCTGTATAAAGATATCAGGTTCTATACACTATACCCTGAGGAGTACACTGCGCTGTATAAATATGATGAGCATGTGAGTATATATATTCTGATGAGTATGTTGTGCTGTATAAAGATGTCAGTTTCTATACACTATACCCTGAGGAGTACACTGCCCTGTATAAATATGATGAGCATGTGAGTATATATATATTCTGATGAGTATGCTGTGCTGTATAAAGATGTCAGTTTCTATACACTATACCCTGAGGAGTACACAGCGCTGTATAAATATGATGAGCATGTGAGTATATATATTCTGATGAGTATGCTGTGCTGTATAAAGATGTCAGTTTCTATACACTATACCCTGAGGAGTACACTGCGCTGTATAAATATTATGAGCATGTGAGTATATATATTCTGATGAGTATGCTGTGCTGTATAAAGATGTCAGTTTCTATACACTATACCCTGATGAGTACACTGCGCTGTATAAATATGATGAGCATGTGAGTATATATATTCTGATGAGTATGCTATGCTGTATAAAGATGTCAGTTTCTATACACTATACCCTGAGGAGTACACTGCGCTGTATAAATATGATGAGCATGTGAGTATATATATTCTGATGAGTATGCTGTATAAAGATGTCAGTTTCTATACACTATACCCTGATGAGTACACTGCGCTGTATAAGTATGATGAGCATGTGAGTATATATATTCTGATGAATATGCTGTGCTGTATAAAGATGTCAGTTTCTATACACTATACCCTGAGGAGTACACTGCACTGTATAAATATGATGAGCATGTGAGTATATATATTCTGATGAGTATGCTGTATAAAGATGTCAGTTTCTATACACTATACCCTGAGGAGTACACTGCACTGTATAAATATGATGAGCATGTGAGTATATATATTCTGATGAGTATGCTGTGCTGTATAAATATGATGAGCATGTGAGTATATATATTCTGATGAGTATGCTGTGCTGTATAAAGATATCAGGTTCTATACACTATACCCTGAGGAGTACACTGCGCTGTATAAATATGATGAGCATGTGAGTATATATATTCTGATGAGTACACTGCGCTGTATAAATATAATGAGCATGTGAGTATATATATTCTGATGAGTATGCTGTGCTGTATAAAGATGTCAGTTTCTATACACTATACCCTGAGGAGTACACTGCGCTGTATAAATATGATGAGCATGTGAGTATATATATTCTGATGAGTATGCTGTGCTGTATAAAGATATCAGGTTCTATACACTATACCCTGAGGAGTACACTGCCCTGTATAAATATGATGAGCATGTGAGTATATATTGCAAAGATATGACGAGTCCACGGATTTCATCCTTACTTGTGGGATATTAACCTCCTGCTAACAAGAAGTGGCAAAGAGCACCACAGCAGAGCTGTATATATAGCCCCTCCCTTCCCCTCCACCGTCAGTCATTGCCTGTGTTATACTAGGAAGAGGTGAAGTGAGGTGTTAGTTTTAGTTTCTTCAATCAAGAAGTTTTTTATTTTCAAATGGTACCGGTGTGTACTATTTTCCTCAGGGGGATATGGAGGAAGTTTTCTGCCCTGAGGTTGATGATCTTAGCAGACGTAACTAAGATCCACATTGGTTCCCACAGATTGCTGAAGGTAGTGTAAGAAATCTTCAGAGTGGAGAACAGCTGCATGCTATAAGCATTGAGGTATGTTTAGTCTTTTTATTCTGAGGAGACCTGTTATATCAGAATGGCTGAAATTTTTCTTTGCTGTAAAAGGGGTTAAAGTGGACCTGGTTTTAAAGGAAAAGGGTGTTACTTTAAATCCTTTATTTTAACGTTTTTTGGGTGACATATTGGGTGTTTGTTATTGACACTGGTAGAGGCAGCTCATTATTTTATTTTTATTAAGGGCTGCAGCATTATGAGTTTGTGCAGCATTATGAGTTTGTGCAGCATTATGAGTTTGTGCAGCATTATGAGTTTGTTTTTTGGGACCACTTGGTTTTTTGTTCTAAGTGCTTCCTATGCGGTATTTTTGATTTGTTTGTCATCGCCCTTAATGGGCGGGGCCTATTTTATGGGCGCTCCGACGCGCAGTACATTTTGGCTCGTTAGGCATCAGGCATGAGCTCCGGTTAGGCCTAAACTTATGCTCTGATGACCGGATTGTGGTAGAGTCTTTTTCAATTACTTTAAGGGCAGGTAGGCGCCACTGCAGAGCTGTGGCGAGGTGCAGGGGTAATTTTTTTGAATAAATTGTATTTTTTCACTATTAATGTCCTGATAAGGTTATTTTTTGCCTATTGCTCTTAGGTGCATTAATTTTTGGGCACATTAAATATGTGTTGCTAATCAGATTTAGTTATTTAGATTTTTTAGCAGTTTTGGAAAAATTGTATGTTTTTTTATTTTTTTAAAGGCGCAGTACATTTTTATGAAAAATTGTTCAAAGTGTTTAACATCCTTAAAGATATTGTTAGTCTATTCAACATGTCTGACATTGAGGATACTAATTGTTCTATGTGTTTAGAAGCCATTGTGGAACCCCCAGTTACATTGTGTACCTCTTGTACTGAAAGGGCCTTACAATGTAAGAAGCATATTTTAAGTAATAAAAGTGTGCCTAACGATGATTCTCAGTCTGAAGGGAATCAGGATATGCCATCTAATTCTCCCCAAGTGTCACAACCTTTAACACCCACACAAGCAACGCCAAGTACTTCTAGTGCGTCTAATGCTTTTACTCTGCAGGAAATGGCTGCAGTTATGTCAACTACTCTTACAGAGGTATTATCCAAATTACCAGTGTTACAGGGTACACACAGTAGGTCAGGTATTAATGTAAATACTGAATCCTCTGATGCTTTATTAGCTTTTTCCGATGTTCCCTCACAGTGTTCTGAGTTGGCGGTTAGGGAATTGCTGTCTGAGGGTGAACTTTCAGACCCAGGAAATATATTACCTCAGACAGATTCGGATGTTATGTCATTTAAATTTAAGCTTGAACACCTATGTCTGTTACTTAGGGAGGTTTTAGCAACTCTGGATGATTGTGAACCTATTATAATACCACCAGAGAAATTGTGTAAGATGGACAAATATTTAGAGGTTCCTACTTACACTGATGTTTTTCCGGTTCCTAAAAGAATTTCGGAAATTGTTAAAAAGGAATTGGATAGACCAGGCATACCGTTCTCTCCTCCTCCTACTTTTAAGAAAATTTTTCCCATATCTGACACCATTCGGGACTTGTGGAAAACGGTCCCTAAGGTGGAGGGAGCTATATCTTCTTTGGCTAAGCGTACAACTATACCTATTGAGGATAGTTGTGCTTTCAAAGACCCTATGGATAAAAAATTAGAGGGTCTTTTAAAGAAATTATTTATTCATCAAGGTTTTCTTTTACAACCTATGGCTTGCATTTTTCCAGTAACTACTGCAGCAGCTTTTTGGTTTGAAGCTCTAGAAGAGTCTCTGAAGGTTGAGACTCCATTAGATTATATTCTGGATAGAATAAAGGCTCTTAAGCTAGCTAATTCTTTTATTACTGATGCTGCTTTTCAAATTGCTAAATTAGCAGCAAAAAATGCAGGTTTTGCCATTCTGGCGCGTAGAGCGTTATGGCTCAAATCTTGGTCTGCTGATGTGTCATCAAAATCTAAGCTTTTGGCTATTCCTTTTAAAGGTAAGACCCTGGGGGGGGCGGAGCCTGGAGCCGTTCAGGGATGGAGGTTTAAGCCCAGAGCTCCGTTAGACATTGCCATTATTATCAGTCATCAGCAGCTAATGGATATTGCCATTCTCACAGTAGTCATCTGTTAACCTCCCTGAAGCACCGGAGACAGTGGCAAGCAGCCCAAAACGAGGAGTCACAAGAACGGAGGCTAACATGTAGCGGTCGCTATTTTGGTTATGCGACACGCACCACTCTCACAGCCTGCTGTAATCCCAACCGCCCAGAGCCTGTACTCACATGGAGTCAGTAAAATAAAGGTGAGACAGGGACAAGCTGGACATTAGATTGGTAAAATAGGATCAGCGGTAATAGCTATACCGCACCTGTCACATGCACATAAACCAGCGTGGTGCTGAAATGGATGAAGCTGTGTAACAGTGCTAAAGTGGGTTCTTAGGAATTGGCTGGCAATCGATTTATAAATATAAGCCACAATCAGAACACACATCTAAGATGGGCAGTGAAACTTTCTCACTACACTGACTCCAACTTATGGGTTTTTTTTTTTTAAAAAAAGGTGTCTTTAAGAATTAAGCAGCATGTATAGACAGCTATAAAAAAAAAACCTATATGTAAATCTAAAAAGTAGTCCTAAGGAGGGCAGCCCAGCGATCATAAAGGCAACTGTAAGGATTACCAGTAACTTTAAACAACTTACAAGTGGATGATCTAGGTGATCACATATATACTACTATAATTTTCACAATTGAGGTATTAGCAAATCACTCTGCTTGCAAGCTAACAACTGTAAACTGCCTATGCATTTATGGACTCTGCTTTGACCACATAATACTACATGTAAAGGAGCTACACGTTCCTGTAAGACACAGCTCCTTCATATATAATAATGTCAGCCAGGAAACAAAATAAACCACCAGCGGCCAGTAAGCCTCATGTTCCAAACCTTTTCTTCAAATCTAAAGGGGAAAAAGTAACAGGCCTAAGTCAGACTATAACAGAGGAAGAGGCAGGGTCAGACTCAGACTCTCATTCTGTAATGGGGGATTCCACCCCAGTAACCAAAGCGGATCTTAAAATGTTGGTCTCCAAACAGGACATTAACTCTAATTTCGAAAAGTTATGGGACAAGTTTGATAGTTTCTGTTACGGTTACCCTTAGTCTCGCTGAGAGATGGACCGCTTAGTAGCCTGGATCCCTATTGCTGAAGAGGGGAGAAGCTGCTTTCCATAGTATTCTATATGAGTCTTGCAAATGTAGAATAATCCCCCTTAGCTGTAGTACAGCTAGGATACCCTTCTGCCCACAAAAACGAGTCAACGCTGCGATTGAGGGTCAACCAAGAACTCAGGACTGGGATGCCCAGCCTGCTTTTTATTGAGGTTACATGCACACAGGGCACTCCCAGGGGGGGAAGCATAAAATCCCCCATCACACATTTAGATAGAGAGACAATGTCCTTTGACAGGCCACAATAGGATTACAGTACTTCAGATAACAAGTTACACATAAAAAAACAATGCAGTCCATCTTATCAATTAGCAGTCTGACTCCGGAGGTGATTAGACAATGGGAATGTTTTATCACTAAACTTAATTAGAGCTGAGGCCAGCAAACTTGTATTTAGAAAATAGTTTCTAAAAGCTGAAAAAAAGTTAACTCTTTATGAAATGATACTTGTTACGGTTTTCTTGGAGCCCTTCTTAGGCGCTGGCTTGGCTGGTTCAGGCATTGCTGCTGGGAAATAAGCTCTTCACAACAAAATAACTAATGCTTCTGTAACAGTGCTCCCTTTCTGTGGAACACTCTGGCAGACACGGTCTGACCCCTTTTCGGGGCAGACTAAGGCTGTCCAGACCGCTGGTTATGCGGGGCTGAGGTCGGTTTGTCTGGACAACCTGTCGGCGTTGCCATTCTGTTTCCCAGGTCTGTAAGTAATGGTGAAATTGAAGGGTTGCAACGATAAACTCCAAAGTAATAGCCTGCCGTTATCTCCAGAGACCCGGTTCAGCCACACCAACGGGTTATGGTCGGTGACCAGAGTGAACTCCTGCCCATATAAATAAGGAGTCAATTTCTTTAATGCCCACACCAAAGCCAAACACTCCTTTCGACCGCTGCATAGCTGACTTCGCGGGGCAGGAGCTTCCGGCTGATGTAGGCAACTGGATGCTCCCCTCCATCTTCGCCTACTTGGCTGAGGACGGCTCCCAGCCCGAACATGGAAGCATCTGTATGGACGATAAAACGTTTGTTAAGGGCTGGGGCCGCCAAGACAGGAGCGTTAATTAGAGCATTTTTGAGAGCCTGGAAAGCCGTTTCACAGTGGGGAGACCACAGGACCTGTCGAGGTAAGTTCTTCTTGGTCAAGTCAGTCAGGGGTTTGGCAAGTGTGCTGTAGTCTGGTACGAACCGTCTATAGTACCCTGCCGTGCCCAGGAAGGCTAGGACCTGAGTCTTAGTGATGGGGGTGGGCCAATTGGCGACTACTTCTATCTTGGCCAGCTCTGGTCGCTGCTTTCCACACCCCACCCGGTGACCCAGGTACTGTACCTCGGCCATCCCAAAGTGGCATTTTTCTGGCTTCAGAGTCAGGCCAGCAGCCCGGATCTGATCCAGAACCATTCCTACGTGAGCTAAGTGGTCCTCCCAGGAGTCACTGTGGATCGCTATGTCGTCCAGGTAGGCGCAAGCAAAACTCTGGAAGCCATCCAGGAGCCTATCCACCAAGCGCTGGAATGTAGCTGGGGCATTCTTCATCCCAAACGGCATTACCCTAAACTGATATAAGCCGAATGGGGTGACGAATGCCGACTTGGGGATAGCCTCCGGGGCCAGGGGAATCTGCCAGTAACCTTTGCAGAGGTCAATAGTGGTCAGGTAATTTCCCCTGGCTATACGATCGAGTAGCTCGTCTAGCCTGGGCATAGGGTAAACGTCCGTCATGGTTTTTTCATTGAGCCTCCGATAGTCTACGCAGAACCGGGTGGTCCCATCTTTCTTGGGCACCAAGACAACTGGGGAGGCCCAGGGACTATCGGAGGGCTCAATTACCCTGAGTTGGAGCATCTCATCGATCTCCTTCTTCATTCCTGTCCTAACTGCTTCGGGGATTCGGTACGGAGCCTGGCGCAAGGGAGCTTGTCCCGGAGTATCTACCTGGTGGGTGGTTAAAGTAGTGTACCCTGGCTTCGGGGAGAAGGTGAGGTGTTTGGACTGTAGGAGTTGGTTGAGCTGCTCCCTTTCAGTGGGTCTAAGTCGGTCTCCTATCTGAACCTGAGCCACTATACCTGTGGGGAGACTCTTTTCTAATAGGTCTGGAATGGGTAGACTGTCGGGGTCTTCCTGAGGGGAACAACATACGGCCGTCACGTTCTCTGGTCGCTCAAAATATTCCTTGAGCATGTTTACATGGAATGTCTTTCTAAGATTGTTGTCGTGGCAGCTAGCTATCACATAAGAGGTGTCTCCCCTTTTCTCTACGATCTGGTAGGGACCCTGCCAGGACGCCTGCAATTTGTCTGTCTTCACCGGCTTAAGTACTAACACCTTTTGTCCTATGGTGAAGATTCTCTTTCGGGCCCCCCGATCGTACCATACTTTCTGTCTTCTCTGGGCCGACTGGAGATTAGCCCGCACGGATTTGGCTAATTGCTCGATTCGGTCCCTGAGTTCCAGCACGTATGGCACAATGGGGACACCGTCAGTGTCCATCTCTCCGTCCCAGTGCTCCCGGATCAGGTTTAGGGGTCCCCGTACCTTTCTTCCGTAGAGCAACTCGAAGGGAGAGAACCCTGTCATTTCCTGGGGCACCTCCCGATAAGCAAATAGGAGGTGCGGCAGGAAGCGTTCCCAGTCTCGGTATTCCTGAGTGAACGTCTTGAGCATTTGCTTGAGGGTCCCATTGAACCTCTCACACAGCCCGTTCGTCTGAGGGTGGTATGGGGAGCTCAAGAGGGACTTAATTTTGCAAACCTGCAAGAGTTGTTGGGTCAATTCAGCCGTAAATTGGGTGCCTCGGTCGGATAGGATTTCTTTTGGAAATCCTACCCGGGAGAACACCTGTACTAGTGCATTCGCTACCGTATCCGCTTGTATGTTGGATAGGGCGACAGCCTCTGGGTACCTGGTAGCGTAGTCCACTACGGTAAGAATGTAGCGCTTACCGGAGGGACTAGGGGTAGCCAGTGGTCCCACTAGGTCAATAGCAACCCGGCTGAAGGGTTCCTCTACAATGGGCATATTTACTAGATGGGCTTTAGGGTGATCGCCTCGCCTTCCTACTCGTTGACACACATCGCAGGTGTTACAGTAAGTTCTAACGTCAGCGTGTACCCCTGGCCAAAAGAACGTGTGAGTAATGCGGTGTAGGGTACGGGTTACGGCTAGGTGGCCTGCTAAGGGGATGTCATGGTCTATCTTGAGGATTTCTTGACGGTATTTGTGGGGCACTACCAGCTGTCGCCTACGCTGTCCCCTTTTCTCTGTCCAGCGGTATAGTTTCCCTTTTTCCCATAAGAATGTTTCATTATCTGCCCCGCCCCACCCGGTCTCTGCTCGTTCCCGGTACTTTTGTAAGGTCGGGTCAGTCTTAGACTCTGTCTCGAAAGCATATGGGGTGTCCCAGGGTATGGGGCCTAACATGTCGGGAAAGGTCGGGGTAGGTCTTACCTGTGTCTCCCGCACTGGTGAGAGCTCTCGCTCCGTCCGGGCTTGGGCCCGTGTAGTCACTGGGTCCACCTCGTTGTTGCATACTGGAGCATAGGCAGAAGTCATGGGGCCCAAATCGTTGCCCAGTAGTACTTCGGCAGGTAAATTATCCATTATGCCCACGTTCACAGCCCCCTTTCCCACTCCCCAATCAAGATGCACTTTAGCTGTTGGAATTTTGTACACATTCCCCCCCCCGCCACTCTAATGGCCACAGTCTGTCCGGATCGCTTGTGCTCTGGCACCAAATGACTCTGTACCAGCGTGATAGTAGCCCCTGTGTCTCTCAATCCCTCGGTAGATCGCCCCTCGAGCCATACCTTCTGCCGATGGTGCTGGCGGTTATCTGAGGCAGCATATACAGGGTCCGCCTCGTGAAGCGGCCCCAAATATTCCTCCATAGGGGCCTCTTGGTTAACACAGAGGGCCCGGGCTGGATTATATGACCCAGAGGGGTAATTGTAATTCCTGGGTGTCTGGTGCGTATTAAGGGGGCAGCTAGCCATGAAATGCCCTGGTTGCTTGCATCGGTGGCAAGTCGGTCTGGGACGCTCAGAGCTGTTATTGGGTGGTCCTGAGTGTCGGACGGGCCCTGCGGGCACCGGGGCTCGGAATTCAGCACGAGGGGGTGCACGGTAAACCTCTCTGGGTTCGACCCGTGCTGGAGCTCGGTAGTTCGTGGGTTCGTGAAGACGGGAGTCATAATGTTCATCGGCCAATTTTGCTGCGTCTTCTAAGGTAGAAGGCCGCCTGTCTCGCAGCCATTCCTTCCCTTGCTGTTCCATGCCATTATAAAAATGTTCTAAGAGAAACAATTGTAAAATTTCCTCACCAGTCACCACTTTACTTCCGCTCATCCAGTGATTTGCCGCTCTCCGCATTCGGTGCGCCCATTCCATATGGGTATCGTTAGGCTTCTTTTTCGTGCCCCAAAACCGTCGCAACAGTGTCTCCTTAACTAGCTCATACTGTGTCACTTCCTCAGCACCCAGAGTACGAAAGGCTTCCAGGGCTCGCCCGGATAGTTTCCCAGACAATATCGTGGGCCACTCTCTGTTGGGAATCTGGTGCAGGG
Source organism: Bombina bombina (assembly GCF_027579735.1). Classification (NCBI taxonomy): domain Eukaryota; kingdom Metazoa; phylum Chordata; class Amphibia; order Anura; family Bombinatoridae; genus Bombina; species Bombina bombina. The sequence goes on along the minus strand of NC_069502.1, from coordinate 805,007,380 downwards.
CACATTGCCTTTCGAAGTCCGCCAAATATTCATCAATCCCTGTCTCGCTCTCTAGGAAGGGTCGAAATGTCGCATAGGGTATCTTGGGCCTCCCAGCATTTTCGGCAGGGATGATTACCTGCGGGGCTTCAGCATTGCGGTGTGCGTTCGCTAGGTTAAGTTTGTGGGCTCGAGTCTCTCGTATATCCTTGTCCGCTTCCGCCATCAACTGCTGTACCAATTCCATGGAGGGGTTCGGCCCGTACAGTGAGAGCCTCTTCCAAACAATCCTGTTTTTTTCGTCACTATTCGTGGTCGGTGTTTCCGCCATTGTGAAGCTCTGATCCAGTTCGGTCAATTCTGCGATCAGCTCTCTCCTTGGCCGGTTGCTGGCGTACCCCCCTCTGCTTTCAAGTAAATCCTTTAGGGTTGTACGCTTCAATTTTTCGTAAGCGCTTTCCATCCGTTCTGTACCTCTCCTAGGAAATCCAGGAAAATCCCACCGCTGCCGCCAAATTTTACGGTTACCCTTAGTCTCGCTGAGAGATGGACCGCTTAGTAGCCTGGATCCCTATTGCTGAAGAGGGGAGAAGCTGCTTTCCATAGTATTCTATATGAGTCTCGCAAATGTAGAATAATCCCCCTTAGCTGTAGTACAGCTAGGATACCCTTCTGCCCACAAAAATGAGTCAACGCTGCGATTGAGGGTCAACCAAGAACTCAGGACTGGGATGCCCAGCCTGCTTTTTATTGAGGTTACATGCACACAGGGCACTCCCAGGGGGGGAAGCATAAAATCCCCCATCACACATTTAGATAGAGAGACAATGTCCTTTGACAGGCCACAATAGGATTACAGTACTTCAGATAACAAGTTACACATAAAAAAACAATGCAGTCCATCTTATCAATTAGCAGTCTGACTCCGGAGGTGATTAGACAATGGGAATGTTTTATCACTAAACTTAATTAGAGCTGAGGCCAGCAAACTTGTATTTAGAAAATAGTTTCTAAAAGCTGAAAAAAAGTTAACTCTTTATGAAATGATACTTGTTACGGTTTTCTTGGAGCCCTTCTTAGGCGCTGGCTTGGCTGGTTCAGGCATTGCTGCTGGGAAATAAGCTCTTCACAACAAAATAACTAATGCTTCTGTAACAGTTTCCAAACAACAATCACCAACAATCTTGCAGAAATGAAATCCGATATACTGGATTTAGGCAACAGAGTAGCCTCAATAGAAGAAAATGAAATCTCTACTACAGAAGAAATTTCAGCACTTAACTCAGCAAGTCACTTCTCAGCAACAGGTGATATCAGAAATAGAAGACAAGATGGAGGATATTGAAAATAGGAGCCGCAGATGCAACTTGAGACTCAAGGGGGTCCCTGAGTCGGTGCCGCCTCTGAGTTGCTACATTACTTACACCAACTATTTCAAGCTATCACAGGAGAAACAGGTGATGAGAGATTTCAGATTGAAAAAGCCCACAGATCGCTGCGAGCAAAGCCCAAAGACGACGCCCCACCGAGGGATGTAATTATCAAGATGCTTCAGTTTCCAGAGAAAGAGGCCATACTGTCAGCGGCAAGGAAAAACCCGACATTCAAATTTCAGGGGTCTGTTATACAGTTTTACCAAGATCTCTGTTTGCGTACGCTACAAAGAAGAGGCATGATCAGACCATTAACCTCTCTTTTAAGGAAAAATCAGATTAACTATAGATGGACTTTTCCGTTTGGCCTTAATATTCAATCTGAAGACAGATCTATCACACTGAAGGACCTTTCAGAGATTCCGGAGGTCTGTAAGCGGTTCCACTTGGAAGTTTCTGACATACCCTCCACTTCGGATGCTGGAGAGGGTTTACAAATGAAACATAAAACCAATCATCCTCAAAGTCAAAAATGGTCCAGAGCTACTAAGAAGGGAACCAAGACATGAGAAGAAATGGATTTTCTTTTTTTATTCACAATGCCTTCGGGGGGGTTAACCCAGGAGACATCCTGCAGGCTCAAATTTGAAAAAACAATTTGATTTTGGTCCAGCTAAGGAGACAAATGGTGGTTGAGTATGCCAGGTTTTTTTCTTTACTACTATCGGTCTAAGAGCAATTACGGAACTGCAGTCGGAAAGGGATATGCCAGCTACTGATGTATAGAGGAGGCTGGAGCTTTCTCAACTGCTTTGCAAAGACTCTAAAATAAATGATGTAAAGTTTTCCATATATTATCTAGTTATGGTTTAGACACACGTTAAGGTGGTCAATATGTTTGCAAGTTCTTTGAAATCTTGACATAGTTCAATTTATAATACAATATGGCTTTAAAATTGTAGTTGTTTGTACAATATGCTATTAGTGCATATCTAAGAAGAGGTGATGTCTCACATTGCATAAATGTATTTTTTTTCTGCTTTTTTTTCTCAAGACACAAGTGGATGTTGTTATGCATCTACCTGTTTGTAGTTAAAAAAAAATGTTATTAGTTAGGATATGTTTTTGTTCTTCTGTTCTAATGTCTAACTATGCTTGTATTTGCTACACAATTCAGAAAGAAGGTCAAGGTCGGCGGAGCTGGGGGGGCTGGGAAAAGAAACACCAAAGGTCTCATGGAGCTCTAGAAAGGTTGTTCATAGATGACGGTAGCAGTTGGGTAAGCAGATGATGACTAATTCCATACACCTTATTTCACATAATGTAAGGGGTCTTAATACCGACATCAAACGTAGAACAGCTATGACCCAATATGATAGACTAAAAGCGAATCTAATATTTCTTCAGGAGACACACTTTACCAATGCCATAATCCCCAAGTATTGGTCCAGACAGTTTCCACAACATTATCACTCTGTAACAGATAGCAAAAAGAGAGGGATCTCCATATTAATACATCATTCACTACATTTCATCACAGAGGAGGTTCTAAGAGACTCGGAAGGGAGGTATTTGATAGTTAGAGGCTCAATACAAGGGAAAGAAATCACGTTATGTAATATATATGCCCCAAATGAAAAACAGAACCTCTTCTTCAATCATATCTCTCAATTACTTACACAATGGTCTCAATCAAGAATATTCCTGGGGGGGACTTTAACTTATCTATACAGACTTTTGAAACAGCAGGTTCTTCTGGGTTGACTCATAAGCAAAGGCACCACAATGTAATGGTCAGATCAATTAAGGAAGCCTTATCAGCCCACAATGTCATTGATTCCTGGGAATCATTATACGGAAAGACCAATGATTACACATACTACTCGTTTGCACACCGGACATACTCTAAACTTGATTATATTTACCTTAGTCAAATACTAATACCTAATTTACAATCCTCATCTATACAGGCATGTGCGTGGTCTGATCATTCTATAGTCAGTATTAGAATAACAGGAATTCTAGGACAGAATGGCAACCGCTCATGGATATATGACCCAAATATAATTAAAAATCAAATAACACAGGACGCAATCTTAAAAGCACTAACTGAATACTGGGATATAAATGCAGACTCAACTATTAACCCACTTTGTTCTTGGGCAGCACATAAGCCATTTGTTAGAGGCCTTCTTATAAAAGCAAAGGTCATATACAATAAAAAACATACACTCAAAAACAGACAAGCTACAGACAGAGATTAATAATCTAACTAGACAGCACCAACAGACATCTTCTACTATAGCCTTTAAACTACTTCAGCTGAAACGCCGAGAATTGTCTGAGCTTATGTCAGCTTCTTCATTTAGGGCTACCCAACGTTTGAAAGCCCATTATTTATATTTATTCAAATAAGCCGGACAGATACTTGGCTCATAAATTGCAAGAGAAAATTAGATCTTTCTCTATTCCCTCTATACAGACTCAGGACGGTGCATACATATCGAACCCACAGGAAATAGTGAATAACTTTGCAAAGTACTACCAATTATTAAATGATGGTAATAAAACTAGTTCAGATACACACAGTAAAGCAATTCTTAGAGAAGGCCCAACTCCCGACAATTGATAAAGATGCTCTGAAAGAACTAAATGCAACAATAACAGCGAAAGAGGTAATAGAGGCAGTTAAAAACCTGAAACCAGGCAAGGCAGCAGGCCCAGATGGGTTCCCGGGGGAATACTATCAACTATTTAGATTAGCATTAGTGCCACATTTACTTAAATTTTGTAATGATATAATGATAGGTAAAGACATCCCTCCAGCTATATTAAGAGCCAAGATCGTAGTTATCCCAAAGCCTGGGAAAAACCCAAAACTATGTCAGAGTTACCACCCTATTTCTTTAATCAACCAGGATATAAAGATCTTTACTAAAATTCTTGCTAATAGATTACAAAAACATCTCCCCTCCCTGGTCCACCCTGACCAGGTGGGATTCATCAGGGATAGGGAAGCTCCTGACAATATTAGACGGACTGTGGACTTGACGGACCATTTGGAAAGGACCAAGACGCCTTCTCTGCTCCTCCCCTTGGATGCGGAGAAGGCGTTTGACAGAGTGGATTGGACATACATGTTCGAGGTACTGGCTCGCTTTGGGATTGATGGTCCTTTTGTGAAAGCCATAAGAGGTATTTACTCTTGTCCCACAGCTGTAATAAAAGCAGCTGGATATAAATCAGACCCCATAGATATTAGAGGCGGAACTAGACAGGGCTGCCCTCTCTCTCCATTATTATTCGCATTGTGCATAGAACCCTTAGCTGCAAAGATAAGAAATTCACCAGATATACATGGAGTCAAAATAAAACAAGCAGAATATAAACTTTCGTTATTCACGGATGACATTCTTCTGACTTTAACAAAACCCCTAATTTCTCTACCGAATCTATATAACACTTTACAAGAGTTATCAGATGTGTCGGGATATAAGGTTAATTTGGACAAATGCGAAGGCTTGCCGATTGCTCTCCCGAGCCACACCTGTAAATTAATTGAAGTGAACTTTACTTTTGCATGGGCAAAAATAGTGATACTATATCTAGGAGTCAAACTAAATCATGACTATAAAGACTTACATAAATTAAACTATATACCCCTATTTAAAAAAATCAGGTCAGACATACATAAATGGAAAAGTAAGCAATTCTCTTGGTTCGGCCGCCTCTGGTCCATTAAAATGACTATACTTCCGAGGTTGTTGTACCTTTTTAGGGCCTTGCCCATAAGAGTGCCAGCCCCAGAATTACATAGATTACAACAGGATTTGACAGGGTTCTTGAGAGGGAATAAGATAGCCAGGATAGCTTCAAAGACTTTGCAACAACATAAACAGGTGGGAGGAGTGGGAGTTCAAAATCTGTTAGAGTATTATCAAGCAGCCAGACTTGCACAGGATGTACTGCTGAGCAAAAACTCAGGGGATATTGTTTGGACTACCCTAGAAGCAGACTTAGGGGGACACAGCAAACCATCTGATATACTCTGGAATACTAGTCAGAGGCAAACAAGTCCCAAAATTGTCCTGTCAACTACTAAGGAGACTGCTCAAACTTGGACAACATTGACTGGTTCTCTCCACTTACTACCGAAGGACTCAATTACCAGACAGCTCCATAATATAATTCAGACAGAGCTTCATGCCCAAGTGGGAAAATGGGAAAATAAGGGGCTATATAGGGTAGCGGACCTCTTGGAGGGAGGTAAGATCATGACGTATACACAAGTTCAGGAGAGATTAGTGTCTCACAAACTTCATTGGTTTCTATACCTACAAGTATCATCTGCGATACATAGCTCTCTACATCTCCCTCTCTCTAGAGGGTTAAGTATACTAGAACGCTTTATCAGCTCCGAGAGTAGAGATAAAAAAATGATTTCACACATATATTTAGTGATACAAAAGGTGAGATATAACTCTAAGACCCCGCTGGTCGATAGATGGGAAAAAGACTTAGGTGCGGAAATATCGATTGACGATTGGATAGCCTTAATTCGAGATTCCAGTAGGGGGATGATTAGTGCCGACTTTAAAGAAAACTGTATTAAGACTGCTTTTAGGTGGTACCTGACCCCGGTTAAAACTTCACATTTTTCAGTGACTTCTACCAATAAATGCTATAGAGGCTGCCAGGATGTGGGTACATACATCCATATGTGGTGGGAATGCCCTAAGGTCCGATTTATATGGACTAGGCTTTCGACTCTATTGAGTACAATATTGTCGGAAAAAATAAATCTTACCATAGCACAGGCCCTGTTAAACGAACACATTCCAACATACAATTTAGCTATAAATAAGTTTATAAAAACATTATGTTCAGCTACTAGAATATGCGTAGCAAAGTATTGGAAAGTGGGGGTTCCATCATGGGCTGAGATAATGGAGAAATTAAAACTACATACTCCATGTCGGAACAGGCTTCCCTGATTCAGGAAACTAGCGATAATTTCCACAAGATATGGTTTTATTGGATCATGAAGGAACAGAGATAGGGAAGTATAGATGAGGAAATTGGGCTCTCTTAGATGTATAGACCAGAGGAAGACAGGAAAGGACTACTGGTTGGGGTAGGGATTAAGCCCTCTCAGCTCTGATCGGCAAAAAAATATAACTCCTTAAGGTAATGTTGTTGATTTTACCTTCTTTTACAAGATATGTTGTGAATACTAAAGGCGGGCACATCTGTAGTTTAGACATATAAGGTTATTATTGTTTGAAAGTATTTTGTTTTTTTGTTTTCTTTCCTTAAGTATTGTTGATTATATTGAGGCCATATATGTTAGAAGATATAGAGGGACTGGGCCTCTGAAGACATCAACATGATGAGATCCAGCTCTCAGTTTCTCGGGGCCTCTCGAGTTCAAAGGACGGGTACTTTTTAGTGCCCAATCAGTCAAGCGACGAGACTAAAAATGAGACTGATCTGATATTTTTGGTTATATATCCATGTTGTTGTGTACCTAATAATGTTGTTTACTTGGAAAATAATAAAAATTATTTAATCTAAAGGTAAGACCCTATTCGGGCCTGAATTGAAGGAGATCATTTCTGACATTACTGGAGGTAAAGGTCATACTCTACCTCCGGATAAGTCTGTTAAAATGAGGGGTAAGCAGAATAATTTTCATTCCTTTCAAAACTATAAAGGAGGACCCTCTGCTTCTTCTTCCTCCACAAAGCAGGAATGGAACTTTGCTCAATCTAAGTCAGTCTGGAGACCCAACCAGACTTGGAATAAAGGTAAACAATCCAAGAAGCCCGCTGCTGCTTCCAAGACAGCATGAAGGGGTGGCCCTCGATCCGGGACCGGATATGGTAGGGGGCAGACTTTCTCTCTTTGCTCAGGTTTGGGCAAGAGATGTTCAGGACTCCTGGGCACTGGAAATAGTGACCCACGGGTATCAACTAGAATTCAAGGATTTTCTCCCAAGGGGGAGATTTCATCTTTCACGATTATCTGTAGACCAGATAAAGAGATAGGCGTTCTTACGCTGTGTAAAAGACCTCTATACTATGGGAGTCGGGTCTTCAATTCTATACCCAAAAGCCAGTTCCTCAGGACAGTTAGAAATGTGTAAGATGTGAACTTACAGGACAAGAGAATTAAACAAATGGCCAAAAAATTCTCTGATAGAGGCTATCCATCTCCTGTCATTGAGAAATGTAAATGTGCAGTAATAGAAGAAACAAGAGTGACTAAAAAATTTGAACCAAAAAAAGAAAAAATAGAAAAACAACTGGTGTTCACGTCAGAATATAATCAATACAGTGAAAATATTTCTAGAATAATTAGAAAACACTGGTATATACTAGGCAAGTCAAATCAAAATATTGTAGAATTTAGTCAACCACCTATTAACTCATATAAGAGAGTTAAGAATATTAGAGATTTTGTAGTAAAAGCTGACGTTGGTAGCAGTAGACAAGAAAGTATTAACTATCTTACAACTGCAAACAAGGGATCATACCCTTGTTTACACTGTGCGCAATGTAACTCAATGATAAAAGGCAAATATGTTGCTCAAATTAATGACACTAAAAAAAGGGAAATTAATGGCTTGTTTACTTGTGACACGAGTTATGGTGTTTATATCTTGAAATGTCCATGTGGGCAGGGCTATGTTGGTGAGACAATTAACCCCATAAAGGATAGAATAAGCGCACACAAATTATCAATAACATGTAAAGATATGACATTACCAGTTTCATCACACTTTATAACAGCCGGACACACTGTAAGTCAGTTAAGGTTTCAGGTGATAGACCACATCCCTAAACAAAGCAGAGGAGGCAACAGAGAACTGTTGCTTAAAAAGAAGGAAGTATGGTGGGTACAACACCTAAAAACTCTATATCTGAATGGGTTAAATAAAGATTATGACCTCCATTTGTTTTTATAATATGTTTGTCTATAATAGAAATTTTTAATTATATCTGTGTGCTTTAGTTTTCTGTTGCAAATCTAAGTGTTAATGATAAGAAGGAGTATATCATGAGAAAATCTGATGAATGTACAAATAATTATTTGACAAAACAATTTTTTGTGTGAACCTGACCAGTTGGGGATACCAACATAAATAACTCTCAGACAAAGTATAATAATTAACTAAGCCACTCCTTGCATACAGAGGTAGTATATATGGGAGGTGTTTTACCTTAAACTATAGCATGAGTAAGGGTCCAAGAGACTCGAAACATTGCTGTTTTTTATCCTGATGTTGTTTCAATAAAGGAAAAATCTTTTTAAGCATTGTGCTGACGCTATCGTATGTTCCAGTGGAGTTTTGCATATAGGAGGATGGCAGGCCTCCCCAGCATACGTGCACAGAGATGGTAAAACTGTGAAACTGTTATTCACTCTCTATGCTAGAGAAAGTATATGAGAAAAGTGCTGAACTACTGACATTGCTTGTTACATATATATATATATATTTATATATATATATATATATATATATATACAATATATCTGGAACAGAAGAGGGAAGGGGCGCAAAGCAAAAGGAACCTCCTGGTGTAGTATGTCAAAACACTTGCTATTTTTTCTGCAATACAGTGCCAAATAAAAACTCACGTGCTTTCACCTCAACCTTATGAGGTATAGATAAGACTCTGGGTGGTGAATATCCACTTAAAGAAGGCAATTCAATCCCCTTGTAGTTGCAGCTTCCATTTCTCTCCTTAGACACAGTCCTCACCTCTCCAGCAGAAGATGAACCACTTTGAAAGGTGAAAGCAAAGTATTTACCAGAGGAGTTTTCTAACAGGCTTTTACAGGATGATGAAGGAGTCGAATTTTCATACCAATGGGGTTTACATAAATGTGTGCTTTATTCAATTAAAATCTCATACACGTTTTTATAAAAAAAATACTTTTAAAATCCACATAAAAATGATGTAGCAATAAATAAATCAAGTCTTTCATGCAATCCTTACTGCACAAACTAATGGCTTATAGCATGAAAAGACTTGTGTATATTCTAAAATAAATATCCCCAGCAACGCTGGAAAGCTTACAAACTGTGCCGTAGTAAAAAATCTCGGCTAGTGAGGGGGCGTGGCCTGACGTGTTTCGCAACATGATTGGTCGCTTCATCAGAGGTAGGGTACGCCCCCCCTAAGCCACCTATTTATACCATGCGAGCGTCATTTTGTTATTTTCCAGCCCTGTTTCCTGGACTCCATCTTTGATTTGGGTAAAAGTGGAGTTCCTTGTTATTCTATTGTTCTCTTCTATGGGCAAATCAATGTACTTAGAGAACGATTTAACTATATTCCTTCACTAGTTAATACTTAATTCTTCGTGTAATCATCTAACTTGTAAAAATAACTCCTTTTGTATAAACACTCATTCTTCAAAAGCTTTTCTGCAATTGTATGTTTATACTCATGTTTGCATTCATATTTGCACCTGGTCCTATATGTACATTTATCCATCTGTACAGATGCGTGCATATCTATACACCCATAGAATATTTTCCATACCTAAATAATATGCATATACACACATGCATACATTACCCATTGTGTGAGTGGGTCCACACATATAATCTGTGCATATATGCATATATCAGCTTTTGCCACAGTTCCATCCACTGTGCCCCCACATAAACATATACATATATATGTGTGTATACATCACCCTCTCTCTATCCCCCTTGTGTGTTTAAGTAGCATGTATTTTATCACATACTTTTCACTAGCTGCCTTTTAACTATAAAAAAGCAGCCAGGTCAATATCTTTGTTTAGACCTTGTCGATCCAAGCTTTTTAAAGCATGGATCCAAAAGGTCTCCCTTTTCCTAAGTTCCAGCAATCTACTCCCACCTCTGGGTCCCAATTGCACCTGCTCAATGGCTTTAATAAAGAACTGTGAGGGGTCTTTGTTGTGTACATTTTTAAAATGTTTAATCAATGGGGTTTTTAGAATTCCTGCCTCTATATTTTTTATATGTTCAAGACATCTTACTTTCAGAATTCTTTTGGTTCTTCCTATATACTTTAGTGGGGTCTTGCATTTACACTCCAGCATGTATACAACATGGTCCGATTTACAATTGAGCCTCCCTTTGCTTTGAATTGGTATATCTTTTCCATCTATACCAATAACTTTATTATAATCTTTCGAGAGGTGTGTGTGACTGCAGCACACACAATTCTTCCTGAAACATTTAAAGAAGCCCTGTACTTGGGGCATCCCCATATTCCTTTTTTTTTTTTTTTTGCATTAAATAGTTTTTATTACGTTTTTTTAAAACAAGTGTACAGAAATAACAATCTTATGTAAAATTTCTACATACATGTAAGGTGTATAATCCCACGGGGGAGGGGGTGTCAGTGCAGGCCAAAGCCTGGGGCCTACGGTACCACGAGAGGCAGATGCAGATTTATCTGATAAGTAGCTCCCTGAACAGATTCAGACCACGCAGCAATATGATCCAAAGCTATTCATGTTTATTGAACAGTGTAATCATGTCTTATAGCGTACAGAGACAGCACATAGGGTTAAGGGGATGACACGTTTGGACCGCGTCATTTTACACAGTTATACAGAGCAGAAATACATGGAAAAGCTAGAACATGAGTTTCTCATAACAATACTTACAGAGTCAAAACAAACTACCATCTGCGGAGACAACAAGGTGTCTAAACCCTCTTGTTTACATTATCTTATTCTATCTTCTTCTGGGCGTCGGGCCAGGGTACATTGGCAAGGCCGAACAGCTAAGGAAATTATCATAAACATGCATATAATTCTCACTGCATAATAACCCAGTATAATAAAGTCTATTCATTCTAAAATGGCTGCGAGGAACAAGATGGCTGCGAAGAACAAGATGGCTGCCATCAGGTTCATATTACCCCTAACATACCATCCTTTTATTCTAACAGAATAACATAAAAACTAAAACAACTTAACGAATATAAAGAACCTTATAGCGAGATGGCTGAGCGGTGACATTATGGAAAAAAGAATGGCGAGGGTTAGCATGAGTACTGGTAAGCTTATTAATCAAACACACAGTAAGCTTATATATGAAAAAGAAAGCAAGAAACAGAAAAAGAAGAAATGCAAAACCCATTAAAATTTTCATACCAAGAGCTCCTAGCCAGGAACCAAGACCAAAGGTCCAATCTATACCATCAAAGAGACCTGTTGGCTGCTTACGTATTTGTGATTGAATGTCATGCAAAGTGTCAAGATCATGGTGTATCCTACCAGTGTTGTTCCAGATAAAAACACAGCAAGAAGAACCTATGCGCTTACATACTCCTTCTGCTGCTAGCAAATAATCTAAAGCCATACGATTCTGGAGAGCAGTCTGAGCGATCTGCTCTTGTCGCATAGTTAAGGACTCTATGGCGTCTGTAGTAGAATTAAAAGCTGCATCTACCAGTGTAGCAAACAAATTAAGCTTATAATATAATCGCATGACAGCTGCAGTAGGAAACCAAGATGCAGTAGCTATCTCGGCAGTACTAGTCTTAACTGTAAAATCAGAAGCTCTACGTGTTCGCAGTTTAGCATTAGGGAGTGTGTCATGAATACTTAATGCTGGGAATATGTAACCCAAATAACAAGGTGAGAGATGGCTACATGGTATAATTTTAACTGCCCATCTTTCACAAAGCCAATAATAACCATAAGGTAACTGAATAACTGAAGGACAGGAGGGAAATCTTTTCCTCTTAGCTTCTGGAGAAGCACCTGTCTGTTTACCTATATTTCTGTTGTTACGCCAAAACCAATTGCGAATTGTGTTGTGTGGTTCAGTGTACTTAGCAGTAAAATTACGAATATACTCAAAAGAAAGATAAGATCCATCCCATATGTTTAACAATGTAGCATTAACTGGTGTGGCTGCATTGTAGATTAAGGCAACTGTAATAGGCATTTGACTAAGTGTACTGGGGTGAAAACTAGTACCATTAAGATTATGGGACATAATAACACCATGGTTTACACAATTGACTAAATGTACCCTATCCTTTTCAAAACCTTTATCAGTGTTAACTATTGGTGTAACATTCCACATAGTATCATCATTTATTATTTGTGTCAAATTGTGTGTGGTAATAGGAAAACCCACAAATGGATAACCCCATTTCCCCCCATGAGGGACATAGCCACAAACCCAACAAGAATCAGTCTGATTAGTCACTTTGTATAAGTTCGTGGCAGCTTTAACAAAAGCATTGTCAGTTTCCCATGCCGACATATGCAACTCTCTGATATCACGGGTGAGAGGGATGGATAAGGGATTAGTGACATTGTCAATTATACTTTTATTATCATTGTGCCGGAGCGCACCAGGACTAGGGAATGGCCTGAGTTTGTGCAGGGGCGCACCAGGATTGAAGATCAGGATCAGGATGACAATCACGGATGCGAAGAACACTGCTGGCAGGAGGTACCACACTATTCGATACTCGATGGAATCATGGAGCGGCCAGGGTTGACGTCGTCTGGGGCCCTCTTGATCCGGTTCGCGTGGATCCATACTGGAGCTTCCTCTGTAAGGACAGCGGTTCTCATCACAGCGATCACTGTAGTTGGAAGGCCAAAAGGAGGATCCAACGACTTATTCTTGTGGAGCTGCTTCACCAAGACAGTATCTCCAGGCTTGAACGGGTGTGTCGGGATACCTGTAGGCTGAGGAAGAGTAGAAGAAACATCACCATAGATGCCATTCAATGTTTCAATCAGATTAGTTACATATTCTTCCCTTACAACATTGATATCTCCCCTTACCACAGGAGAACCTTTTTGTTTACACCATGGGGTTGGAAAAGGTCTGCCCATCAGAATTTCAAAAGGTGAATAACCCGTAGTGGTACTAGGGGTCATTCTGATTTCTGCCAATACTGCAGGTAAATGTTCAAGCCAATTAGTAAATGTACCACCAGTTCCCTTCCTGAACTTATCTTTAATGGTTCTATTCATGCGCTCTACCTGTCCTGATGACTGTGGGTGATAAGGAATATGAAACTTCCAGTCAATGGACAACATAGTACAAATCATTTGTGTAATCTGTGAAGTGAAAGGAGTACCTCTGTCACTGTTTATCTGTAATGGACAACCAAAACGAGGAATAATTTCCTTGCACAATATCTTTGCTACAGTACGTGCATTCTCTTGAGTGGTTGGAAAGGCCTCAACCCACTTACTGAATTGATCAACAATGACTAAAAGATACTTGTATCCACCTCGCGCAGTGGGCATGTGTGTGAAATCAATTTGCAATACCTGCATAGGACCATCAGGGGGCGGTAAATGCTCAAGTTTACCATGTACAAGGCCTCCAGGATTATTTCTGGCACAAGTTAGACATCTGTCCAGTTGTCTATCAATCATGCGCAACAGATCTTTAATGACATACTTGGATGTCATCAGATTCTTGGTCTGTTGTTTACTTATGTGGCCAAAACCATGAAAATGACTAATAAACAAAGGTGCGGCAATTTGTGGTATCCCCACTCTCCCCTCCTCATCTGACCACAGGCCATCTTGGCCTTTGGTCAGACCAGCAGAGATCCAAGTCTGTAAATCAGTTTCAGTTGCGCCAAACTGTAGGTGCGCCACATCCACATCAGATGCTAAGGCAGGAATCATTACCATATGTAACTGTTCCTGTGTATTAGTGCTGAGATAGTCAGGGTGCGGTGGACCCCGAAACGCAGCTTCCTTAGCAATGGTGTCTGCAAAATCATTGCCAAGTCTAACGTCAGTGGAGTCAGTACTGTGGCCTTTACATTTAACAATGGCTAACTTATGTGGTAATTTAATTGCATCTAAGAGTTCCTGTACCAGTGTAGAATGTGAGATACTCTTACCATCAGCTGCAACAAAACCTCTGTTCTGCCAAATCACTCAAAAATCATGCACAACTCCAAACGCATACCTTGAGTCAGTGTAAATGGTCACATCTTTCATCGCAAACGCTCTACATGCCTGAGCTAGGGCTACCAATTCAGCTGCTTGGGCTGACACAAAAGGCAGAGAACCAGCAGTAACCACTGTGTCAGGTAACTGTACCACAGCAAAGCCTGTAAGATAAACACCATCAGCAGGTTTAGAACATGACCCATCAACAAAGACAACTTCTCCCTCCTCTAGTGGAGTTGTTTGCAAGTCAAGACTTGGTGACGTCTCTGTGTGTACAGTGTCTATGCAATTGTGGTCCTCAGGGTGTTCTAAAGGACATTTAGAAATCAATGCATGTAATAAAGGTGCTAGGCCTCCTGTGGGTGCAATGTATTTGATAGTGAGGTTTGCAGTGGATGTGAGAATTGTTTCATAGCCCGACCTTCTCTGTGCAGTCATGTGCTGTGTAGTGAGATTATTTAACACTTGCAAGACTTGATGTGATGTATGCAATATCAGAGAATGTGACAGTACCAATGTTTGTGCCGCCTCCACCATCATAGCGCATGCTGCTGTAGCTCTTAAGCATGCTGGCATACTCCGTTGGCAACAATTTTGAATAAAAAGCTACCGCTCTGTACCCATTACCGTGTTCCTGAGCAAGGACCCCTGCTGCTGTACCTCCCCCTTCTGTGCAATACAGGTGAAAATGGTAGGTTATAGTTGGGTAAACCTAGGGCTGGAGCGGAACAGAGAGCCTGCTTGAGGGTGTTGTAGGCCTTATCAAGAGTCTGTGTCCAGTGGATTTGTTCTGGTTCATGCTGACCTGTAACTGAACGCAAAATATGATCATAATATGAACAGTCTGGTATCCATTGCCTGCAGTAAGTAACCATACCCAGAAAAGATAACATAGCAGTCTTAGTTTGTGGTCGAGGAATAACCATGAGAGCCTTAACTCTTTCAGGGGATAACAGTCTCTTGCCTGCTGAAAGAAGAAAACCCAGGTATGTTACTTGTGGAAGACAAAATTGCATTTTTCTCAAAGTCACTTTGTGCCCTGCATCACCTAAGTGCTGAAGCAAATGGAGAGAGTCAGTTTTACAAGTCTGTTCATCAACACTGCACAACAACAAATCATCCACATACTGTATCAAAGTGGAACCTTCAGGAGGTGTCCAGGATTCTAGGGTCTTACGAACTACAGCTGAGTACGCGGCGGGGGAATCAATGAAGCCCATTGGTAATCGATTGAACGTATATTGATTCCCTAAATACGTAAAACCAAACAACGGTTGAGTGTCGGGATGCACAGGGATGCTAAAGAATGCACTGCAGAGATCAATGACTGTAAAGCAAGTTGCAGTACTTGGGATGGCTGTTAAAATAGCATTAACATCTGGCACTATCGGCGCAAGTGGCTGCACCAGAGCATTTACTGCTCGCAAGTCTTGTGTAAATCTGTATTCTGTACCTCCAGGTTTAGGAACAGGATTGATAGGTGTGTTGTATGGTGACAGTGTGCGTCTAATAACTTTCTTAGACAATAGGTCCTTAATTACAGGAGCTATTCCCTGTTCCTTTTCCTTAGACAAAGGGTACTGCTTAATGTATACAGGTGTAACACCTGGTTTGAGAGTGGCTTTGTATGGTGTGCATGAAATGAAACCTGGATCATTAAATCCAGTGGCCCATAAACTCTGTTTTAACTCATCAAGTGCCTCTGGCACGTCATTAGTGACATGTGAAGCATGTGTGAATGCATCTGGCTCTAATTGTACAGGTATAACCTTAGGATCTTTTACAATATTCCTGCCATATTTCCATGTCCACAAATGTTCTGGTGTTTGCACATAAACTGTATCTGGTGTAAGTACAACTGCATTAACTGGTGCTTTCCACATTTCTTTCTCAACATGTTCAAGAATCCAGGGTCTGTAAAAAGCTTGTGTCACAACTTTGTCAGGGTGTGAGGCATACTCAAACACATTCTCAAGAGTCTGTAAACTGAGTTTGTCAAGGTACAACTGTTTAGTAAGGGCAGGTTCAGGATCAGCTGCATACAGCAACGGAACTGAATCCCAGGGAGTGTCAACATGCAATCCTCCCTTGCACTCAATGTTAACAGACATTTGCATCTTAGCCATTAAATCCCTTCCAAGCAAATTAACAGGACTATTGGGTATTATGCGAAAAGCATAAACAAATCTGTTTGAAGGGCTGTCATTTGGATACACCTCCAAAGGAGGCATCCTGGGACACGAAATTGGGACTCCTGTAATGCCAACAGATTTTTCACATGTATTAGTTACTGGCCCATTGTATTCTCTAGCAGAAATGCTAGATTTAGTTGCTCCGGTATCTACCAAAAAATCATGTGGGACACCTTGCACAACTAAAGACATTAAGGGTAAATCTTGCCAATGATACGACAACTGAGCAGTATAACATGTGAGCAGTCCCTTCTGCTGGCAATCCTAGCGGGTACTATTCTGATTCTGGGAAGGAGACTGAGTCCAGGGAATCTGATATCTAGGAGTGTTGCTGGGATTCTGGGAGGAATTATTATTCCCACCATACTGATCATTTCTATCCCTTCTAGGCTGTGGGCAGTCCTGCTGCCAATGATCATAAGACCCACAATTCCAGCAAGATCTGTCTGTGGAGTTATGTGCCTCTTGTCTCATATCACCGTTCCACTGAAACCTGTCTCTTCCCCTTCCTCGAAAGCTTCTATTCTGCCCTCTATTCTGATTTCTTCCTCTCCTGTTACCTGACGCATTAAACATACTCTCCTGACCTTTCTCATTACACACACGAAAAACATCTGCTGCATCTTTCTCTCTTATAGCCTTTTCAAATTCTTCCACTTTCATTGCATGAATACCTGAAATTGTCTGTCTCACCAATTGCGCAGTTTGCGAATGCATATTATTCAACAAGTGTTGCACATACAATTGTGCCAACTCTCCTTGCGTACCCAAACAACATTCCTGTCGCCAACAATCACCAAACCTCTTCAGAAAATCAGACACCTGTTCACCCTTCTTTTGCTTACATGCACCAGCTTTCGTAATATCTTTACGATCACCATGCTGACTTTTAAAGAATTTTTCAACGTCCTCCCACATTACACTCACAACAGCCGCATCTCTCCACACATAATCATCATTCACTGGAACATCATACTTAGTATCCAGGAACTTGCACACTTCAGTAAAATTCACATCTGTGTATTTAGTGATCACATTCAACAAAAACCTATAGTCTGGACCACCCAGACACATATCTCTAGTCACCCGTCTAAGATAAGTTTTTGCTCCCATCGGATGCTTTACAGGATCAGGACATTTTAATGCCCAATCCATCAAGCGGTCTACGTCGGGAGGACGAATCATTGTCTGGTCCCCGATTATAAAAAACGGTGCTTCTATGTTCACATCATCCTCTGAATCAGTGTCTGCTCCCTGGGTGTGAGATCTCGTATGTTTCCCTACAGGACTGGGACCTGTGACAGCTGCAGTTTTCACAGCTTTCGCTTTAGATATCTTTACAGCACTCTGCAACCCCCCTTCTTTACCCACACTGTTAGGGAATGTGAGAGCTAATTTCTTTACACTACCAGGAGCCCGGCGTTCCACTCTCTCCCCCTCCCCTTCAGACATTCCTGCATCTGTACTGCTCTGAAGAGAACCAGTTAACCCTTTTCTAGCACTTAAAGTGGCAACAGCAGCGTCTTCCAGCTGCTCCATCTCCTTCACGCTGTGTGCTTTCTTAAGCACAGACAACGAAGGGTACAGTGCAGATGGATGAGGCGGGGGAAGTGTCGGAGCAGGTGGGGGCAATGCCGGTGCCGTGGGCACGGCGGCTGATGGTATGGGCACAGCCGCTGATGCCGTGGGCACAGCCAGATATGGTGGAGGCAGGGTATTACATTCAGTACAAAATACAGACAGCTTTACCCAAACCTCTCCACATTCTTTCATGTATTTCTTATCCCATTTAGAATCGCCCTCTGGTCCCTGATAAGCAGGATCCTTTAAACACATACCTCTTATCATAGTTACATGCGGTTCACAGAGAGAGCCTATACGGGGGAACGGATTTTGCTCCTGGGGATACAATGATTCACTCCATCCGCTTATGTTATCAACAAATGGAATTACATAAAATTGGCCTGCAATTCTAGCTACAAAGTCTTTTGGAGTTTCCCCTTTAAGTGGCTTAGGGTTTGTAACACGCACAGTATTTTTACCAGCACTGGATGGTACACGCTGCACAGTCTTGTACTTAATATTACATTTCTGATCAGCATTTTTATCAAATTTTTTGCTATGGGCAGACCCCATTGTTACACAAAATAATCACAGCGAAATTAGCAGCAGCAATAATAAAATGCACAATCACTTAATATATTCTACGCACAGCACAATAAACAAAGCAAAATAAGCAAAAGCAAAGCCTCAGATAGCAACACCAGCCTCAAGTGAATACCAAAACTCTATAACGGAATAAATCAGGAAAACTTCAACACACGTGAGACTCACTCACTTACTGCCACGTTGCCTGGGGGACCTTATCTTAAAAGATCCTCCCGTCGACTGGCATTCATATATTACTTGCGCGCTTATCACCGACAGGACTCACAATACCTGTCGTGTCCCAGCACAGGACTGATTACCTGTCTGGAGGGGTTATCACAACTGCTGGCAGGACTGTAACCTCCACAAACCTGTGCTTCAACCACAGGAACCCCTTTAACCTTATATCATATATTACACCTTTTTTTTTAAAAAAAATACAAACAATTAAATTTAGGTTCAGATTCACAGAAGGAAAGCAGCGTAATAAAACCACGATAACTTACCTCCTGCGAATCCCACTATCGTGACACCAAGAATTGTAAGGTGTATAATCCCACGGGGGGGTGTCAGCGCAGGCCAAAGCCTGGGGCCTACGGTACCACGAGAGGCAGATGCAGATTTATCTGATAAGGAGCTCCCTGAACAGATTCAGACCACGCAGCAATATGATCCAAAGCTATTCATGTTTATTGAACAGTGTAATCATGTCTTATAGCGTACAGAGACAGCACATAGGGTTAAGGGGATGACCAGTTTGGACCGCGTCATTTTACACAGTTATACAGAGCAGAAATACATGGAAAAGCTAGAACATGAGTTTCTCATAACAATACTTACAGAGTCAAAACAAACTACCATCTGCGGAGACAACAAGGTGTCTAAACCCTCTTGTTTACATTATCTTATTCTATCTTCTTCTGGGCGTCGGGCCAGGGTACATTGGCAAGGCCGAACAGCTAAGGAAATTATCATAAACATGCATATAATTCTCACTGCATAATAACCCAGTATAATAAAGTCTATTCATTCTAAAATGGCTGCGAGGAACAAGATGGCTGCGAAGAACAAGATGGCTGCCATCAGGTTCATATTACCCCTAACAATACATCAAAAACAATTAAACCCAAGTGTTTACTGTTGCGTTTTAGAACAAGTGAGCACAGAGTATAAAAAGTAACCATAAGGAACTGAATATTCGTATACCAGTCTACTAATCTCAAAGTTATTTACTTGACATTATACATAAAAATAAGAAGATGTTTGTGTGGATTTATTGATGTCTCCCCTTTCACCTCTGCTCCCATATGAACAATATATCTGCAATAAAATCTTGTTTCCCATGAAGGCATAGTGGATTTTTTCCAAGGCTAGAACATAATTTACCTCTCTCTCCCACACCGTGAAATCAGGGGTCTGACATTTCTTCCAAAATCTTGATATCAAGCGTTTAGCGCAGTTAAGCATACACTGTAAAAGTTTTTTCCGGTAAATACATGGAATGTTTGGAGTGTCATTCAGTAATACCATGGTAGGAGACAGAGTGACTGAAACACCTAAGGTTGTATTTATACATTTAGCTATATCTTTCCAGTAGTTTTGTAAGAGAGGACAGGACCACCAAATATGGGACAAGGTGCCTCTTCCTCCACAGTGTCTCCAACACAGGGGAGAGGAATTAGGGAATATGCTGTGAAGACGATGTGGGGTCAGGTACCACCTAGAAAGCAGCTTATAGTTCATTTCTATGATTGCTAATGACAGTGATGACTTTTTAGTCTCTGAGAATATATGACTCCACTGAGCGTCAGATATATTTATGTCTAGTTCTTTTTCCCATTTAGCTATAAAGGATGTTTTTTTGGAAGGAAAAGAACCTCTAAGTAGTTTATAAATTATAGAGATATGGGATCTGGACATAGAGGGGGTATTACAAAGTGTCTCAAGGGGGGTGAGGGGCCTGGTGAGTGCTGTTTTGTGGGGGCTGGAGACAATGGCATGTCTCGCTTGGAGATATGGGAACCAGAGGTGGAAAGGAGGCCCCAGCAACTGTGAGACCTCTGTCTGAGGACAAACTAGCCCTTTATTTAGGATCATGTGTACTGGGACATTAGAGGGGGAGTCGGCTATAACCGGGGTAGGTATGCTACCTGTCTGCAAAAGGATCTCGTTATTTAGAAGAGGTGTTAGGGGGGATATTTGGCTCGAAATTGTTTTATCGGTGGTTAGTACTTTATCCCATGTCCGTAGTGTGGCTGCAACTAAATAGTTTGCATATTCCGTGGGTGGCCTGTGCTTGGGTGGAATTCAGCACAGATCACCGAGATT
Source organism: Bombina bombina (assembly GCF_027579735.1). NCBI lineage: Eukaryota > Metazoa > Chordata > Amphibia > Anura > Bombinatoridae > Bombina > Bombina bombina. Next base: position 804,986,406 of record NC_069502.1, on the reverse strand, counting down.
ATGGTTTCCCGTTAGGTGAGTCTCTAGGTGTACCCAAGGTTTATTAGGCTGTGCGTGTTTCCATGCAGTAATGCGTGCAATGTGAGCTGCGTAATAATAAGAAAGCAGGTTTGGAGCTCCCAAACCGCCGTCTTCTCTGCTAAGATATAAGGTGTGTTTAGATACCCTAGTTCTCTTCTGTGCCCAGACAAAAGACTCAAAAAGTTTTTGCTGCTTTGTGAAATACATAGAGGGTAGATCTAGAGGGAGGGTTTGGAATAAATATAGGAATTTAGGGAGGAGAGACATTTTTATTGCGTTAATCCGCCCTAACCAGGAGAGATGTCCCTGCTTCTGCCATGTCTCTAGTGTGACTCGAGATTGCTCCTGGAGTGGGATGTAATTAAGATCATATAAATCTGAATGTTTGGGGGAAATGTATATTCCTAAATAGCGTAATTTATTTGTAATCAAGAAAGTGGTGTGGGTGGAGATAAAGTGAAGGTCTTCGTTTGATAGATTCAATGGTATCAACATGGATTTCTCCATATTAATAGAGAAGTTTGAGACACTCTTATAATACTCTCATTTTTGTGAGGAGGGCAGGGAGGGAGATAGTCGGGGAGCGGATAGTAAAAATAACGTTGTCCGCGTAAAGTAGGCACTTCTGTTGGGTCTCAGCAAGAGTGATGCCCTGTATTTGGATGTTTTCTCTGATTCTCGCTGCAAAGGCCTCCACCACCATGACGAAGAGCAAGGAGGAAAGCGGGCATCCCTGACGTGTACCATTTCTAATGAGTATTTTGTGAGATAGCGTACTGTTGGCATTAATACTAGCGGATGGGTTATTATATAGGGCTTGTATGCGGGATACTAGAATGTTGGAGAATCCATACCTTGACAGCGTGGCCCAGAGAAAATCCCAGTCCACCCTGTCAAAGGCCTTCTCAGCATCTGTGGAGAGTAGGATTAGGGGTGTTTTAAGAGTATTAGTGGTAAATATGGTCTGTAGGACTCTGATAGTATTGTCCTTAGCTTCTCTTTCAGGGATAAAACCAACTTGGTCAGTATGAATAAGGGTGGGGAGTATTTTTTTTTTTTTTTAAATTCTTTTTATTGAGAGCCAACACATGAGTACAATAATCAACAATTCCACACAGTATCATGAAGGTTACATCCACAAATACAGTAGGTATACCATCCCCTGAGGGACGATATTATTCAGGACATAACAGAGATTCAGTAGGTCAATACATGACAATTAAAATAATCCGGATGCTAATGACAATTGACATTTTTGGTATCTACATATGTTTAGCCCTCTCATTTTACATTTTCATCCCCAACTAGTCCCCGAACTCTCCCCACAAACCCCAAAACACTAACCACCTTATAACAGTAATAATAAAAAAATAAAAAAAAAAAAAAAAAAGAAAAAAAAAAAGAAAAAGGGGATCTCTCCTCCCCCGCCAAACCGGGTGGGGAGTATTTTATTTAATCTGATTGTTAATAGTTTCGCATACAATTTAATGTCAATATTTATCAGGGATATTGGGCGGTAGCTCGTGACCTGTTCTACGTTTTTACCTGATTTTGGGATTACCAATATCGTAGCCTCTAGGAGAGACTCCGAGAAACTACACCCTTCGTCTATGGAGTTGTACATCAGCAGTAGGTGGGGACTTAGTTGGGTTTTGAGCAGATGGTAGAATTTTGGAGAAAATCCGTCTGGACCGGGGGGTTTACCCTGAGGGAGGTTTTTTATGGCTATAAGCAGCTCCGACAGGGTGAACTGGGAGTCCAAGGATGAACTTGCTTCCTCTGAGAGAGTGGGCAAGTGGGCTTGCGAGAGATATTCATGTATTAGTTGAAGTTTTGTTTCTATATTAAAGGTCAGGAGATTGTATAAAGATGAGTAATATTTAGCAAACTGATTAGCAATGTCTGTACTAGCTGTGAAAGTGGCACCTGTAGCATCCGATATTTTAGCAATGAATGACCGATATCTTTTCTTTTTAAGGGAACAGGCTAGAAGGTGTCTGGCCTTATTGCTTTCAATAAAAAATCTAGATTTCTGTGTAAGGGCTCGCATGTGTGCATTTTTAACCAGATATTGGTTGAGGGCCTCCCTAGCCTGCTGTGATTGTATTAGGAGCTGAGGAGATAGGGGATTTTGCTTTAGTGCTTTTTCACTGTTATGGAAGTCTGTGGTAAGAGATAAGTACTGTGCCACTCTCCGCTTCCGTATTTTATGTGTATGGCTCATGATCAGCCCCCTTATGAAGCATTTATATGCCTCCCAGTTATTGGTAGCAGAGGTGGAAGAAGGGTTATTAAAGGAGAAGAACTCCTCTGTTTTTTCAATTATGTCAGTGGTGATTAGCGGGTCAGAGAAAATGTGGTCATTAAGTTTCCAGTGTTGTTGGTAAATAGGTTTTGCAGACCATTTAAATGTAGAACTTACCATACTGTGGTCAGACCAAGTAGTGTGGTGTAGTCTGGAGTCTATTAAATTAGTCAGAGTGCTTTGGTCGCAGAAGATATAATCTAACCGGGTATAGGAACACTGAGGATTAGAGAAAAATGTAAAGTCTCTTGTCGTGGGATGTGTTATTCTCCAGGTATCCAGGAGAGGTAATGCACTAATTGCCTGCCTGTTGGCTTTGATTTGTCTATTACACAAATAAGAACTACTAGTAGATGTATCAAGTGCAGGACAGAAGGGCTAGTTAAAGTCTCCCTCTAGGAATATCGGGCCCTTGGATATGTCTATGATTTGGTGAATGACTCTACAAAAGAAGGAGGGAGAGGGTCGGTTAGGGGCATAAATGTTTGCAAAAGTTAAAGGTCTACCGTAGTATAGTCCAACTAAGATCAACACCCTGCCTTCCTGATCTTGGAATTTTTGTAGGAGTTTAAAGGATGTACCCTTTCGAAAGGAGATGCATACCCCATTATGTCTAGATGGGCCAGAACATAAGAAATGTTGGTCATAGTAAAATTGGGACAAAGTAGGTTCATTGTTCTTTTTAAAATGCGTTTCCTGGATCATTACTACGTCCAAGTGTTTCTTATGGAAATCATGAAACGCTATGGAACGCTTCTGCTGGGCCAAAAAGCCCTTGACATTTTGTGTAGCTATTTTAAAATGACTAACTGGTGTGGGAGGATCCATAAATGTCTAGGTGAAGTGCGGGTATATTAGAGATGTGGCTGGTTAGGTTAACGTAGGTTACAATTATTTTAAGTAGACAAAAAAAGAATTATTCTGCATGCAACTTTAGCACTCTTAAAACAGAGTAAATAACAACAACAACTGGGGAAACAAGGCAAGAAAAGATAGGAGAGGGAAGGGGTCTTAGAGAGGGTAAAAAGTTAGGATCAGAAGAGTGGAGAGAATGCCTGACAACGGAATCAACCATCAGGGATTTCTAGAGAGAAAGAAAGAAATAAAAGAAAAAAAGGGAAAAGAGCAATAGGGGAAAGATCAGCTCGACGGAGCTCATTCTTACAGGCATCATGAACATTAACATTTGACTTAAACATGTCTAATATATGGATATTAAATTATGCAACAGTTTTCATATCTAGTTACGGAAATTAGATTAAATAAATCTAAACTACAATAAACCTAATAAACAGTTCTGGGATGACGTAATACTGCATCAGTAATGTCCGGTGGTGTCTTGAGTCAGCACTGGGCCCACCACTGAGGACCCTCCCAAGAGGAGGCCTCTCCGTCACACCAAGGCTTTTTTAATTTAAACTTTTGACAACAATGCTCCTCTCAAAATAACCTGCAAGGATTAAACTAAGTGGGAATAAACTGAGGAGCAGCTGGGGTTTCTCCCATAAACATTATACGTTAACACTAACAGAACCGTATATTAAAAAAGGGGAAGACGACAGTCCCCGACAAAGTAAAGTCACCATCTGAGGGAAAGTTATATCTTCACGCTAAGCATGACCATCTGTTTTGTACTTACAAACTCTAAGAGACATAGAAAGCATCTCTATGTATCAGGTGGCGTCCATTAGATTTGACGGCTCAACACATTGTTTCTTCTTATTCTGCTTGCTAATCACCTCGGACCAAACCCTTCTCTGAGGCTTAGGAGGTATTGGTGCTTCTTTCGGCAATGGGTTATTAGTGGACTCCAGAGGGGGAATATCCAATTGATTGCAGAAGTCATTTACCATGATTGGACTGGTGCATTCATAGCGCTTCCCATTCTTGACAACCAGCAGTGAGACGGGGAAGCCCCATCTGTAAGGGATCTTTAAGGAACGCAGGTGGGCAGTAAAGAATGCAAATTCCCTTCTCATTTGAAGTGTCCTTACCTTAAGATCTTGATATATTTGTATTTTTGCTCCCAGGAATGTGAAGGAAGGGTGCGCTCTGGCGAGCTGGAAAATTTTCTCCCTGTCTTTATATCTTTGGAAGCATATGATGATATCTCTGGGAGGTTGGTTATCATTAGGCTTGGGACGTAGAGCATGATGAGCCCTCTCAAGTGGATTTCTTCAATTACACGTTGGTTAGTGATAGCCAGAGATTGAAATAGATTTTGCAATTGGTCAGGGATGTCTTCTCCTTTTACAGTCTCTGGTATCCCACGAATTCTTAGATTGTTTCTTCTTGTCCGATTCTCGATATCATCCATTTTGTTCTCTAATTCAGTGATCTGTAGTTGTTGCTTTTCAATTGAGTGGGACATATTATTCACGTCTTTAACCAGCTCTTCTCTGTCATCCTCCAAAGTCTCGACCCGAAAGCCTAATTCATTTATATCTCTTTTCAAATCAGCACACTCTGACTTGATGCATGATTTGACCTGATTTATTAGAGCTTCCATAGCCTTGAGTGTCACCGGGCCATCCATAGCTTGCTGAGATCTGCTGGGTGATGCAGGAGGGTCTCGGGGAGTATCAGGATTATCAGATAGAGATTCTTCATTGCTGCATATCTGAGGGGTATCCATCTTTTTTCTTATCTGTGCTTTTAAAAAAGGTGCTTACTGTGCTAGGAGCACTGTTAGACTTTAAGTTCTTATCCACCTTTGTGTTCTTTTTCTGCGCCATAATTAGAACCAGAGTGCTCAAGATGTATCAGTTAGGGGTCTTCAGTATCTTGGCACTCCACCTTTATAGCTCAGGGAAGATTTTCTTGTCGTTATTCAGTGTAGAAGGTGCACCAGAGCTATCTGTAATATATCACACAAAGTGTAGATTCAACTGTGCTCTTTTTTGCAAGGGTTAAATACCGGTGCTTATATTACTGAAAACAAGTCTGTTGTCGAGGTGATCAAAACAGGGCAAGATATGTAGCTGGCCATGTGTCTCCTGTCTGTAATGGGAATGTGCAGTTTTATGCATTAGTTGCTGAAGTGCTATATTGGACACCCATCTTGCAGTGCAGCTTAAATAAAACTTGCAGAGCTATTAGTAGTGGTAGTGAAATTCAGATGTACCAGACGCCCTGCAGCCTGTATACAGTGTGATTTTCCCCAATTAAATTGTATTATAACATGTATGCAGTTTAAAAGTGATTTGTTTACTTCATTTATTTACGTTATCATTTGCTGGCTGATTGAGATTCATTTTAACAAGTCCCCCAGAGGTGTAGCATGTGCTTATGGTCTCACCTCTGATATGGCTGCCATCCAAAGTGCTGGGTTCTAAGGTGCGTTGCACAGCGTTGTTGTGCAGTTAGGTTGCATTTTGTAGCTAAGCCCAATTTGCAGCAGTGGAATCAGCTGTTCTATGTACGTTGTCACTAGTATCTGGGAGTGCTCCAGTCTCACATTTCCCAGCTCAGGTACTCGAGGCAGGCTTCAAGCATCGCCTACCGCGCAATATATCCAGGGATCAGATGTGGGTCCGGAAGGCAGATCAGACACCTTAGACTAGTCAATGTCCGTTCCCAAGCTAACACACACTGTTTTTATTGTGCTTGGACAGTGCTATAGTGGCCTGAGAGAAGTCTCCGTCTCGATGCTGGAGCTCTAGTGTGGCGTGGCCACCACCCCCATATTCCCTTTATCCCTACTCGGCTCCCTAATTATACTGGGGGCTAGAATATTCTTGATACATCTATTCTTCTTGAAAATTACCTCTGGATATTTCCCCAGGCTTTCTTTCAATAGAGGATCTTCCTGAAGTATGTTCCAGTGCTTTTTAAAAATGTCTTTAACCTGTGTGTAGCCTGTATTAAAAGTGGTGACAAAGCTGAGGCATCTCTTATTTTCATTTTTATCATCAATGCTAGTCTGCCCTTGTGACTCCCTTTTTATGGGTTTTTTATTGTTATTCCTACCCATAACCAAATCACTTCTAATTAGGTTTTTTGCCTTTTGATAGGCTTTCTCAATATTATCTGATCTAAAATGTTTAGCCTGTAACCTTGTAGCTTCATCCGCAAAATCTCCTGGGCAACTACAATTTCTTCTGATCCTCTGGAACTGCCCGAAGGGTACATTTTCAATCCACTTGGGATGATGTCCACTACTGGCATCCAGGAAACCATTAGTATCTGTGTCTTTCCTATATCCTTTTGTACCTACCTTGTCACCCTCTTTAAAGAGGATAACATCCAAGAAATCTCCTCTGTATTGGAGCTACCAGTAAATTTTAAATTCATATCATTTAAATTTAGCTCTTCCGTGAATGTTGACCAACTTACTGAATCCCCATCCCAAATGACCAGAACGTCATCTATATACCTCTTCCAAAATATAAGATGTTTATTTCTAAAGTTCTCATTCTCATAGATCACCTTTTCTTCCAAACAATCTACATATAAATTCGCAAAATTTGGAGCAAATTTCGTCCCCATGGCGGTGCCTTTCTTTTGTAGGTAGAATTTGTTCTGAAAAAGAAAATAATTATTTTCCAGAACAAATCTTATAGACTCTGTTATAAAATTCTGCTGGATTAGAGGAAACTGCTCATATCTATCCAGAAAATATCTCACAGCATCTATGCCACCGCCATGGGGAATTGATGTATATAGGGCTGATATATCTAGTGTGGCCCACCTGTACGTTGGTTTCCAACTTACATTTTATATAATTTGTAGCAGTTGTGGTGTATCCCGTGAGTGGGATTTGAGGCCAACCACCATTGCCCTCAAAAACCCATCTACATATTCGGACAATCTTGCTGTTAATGAATCTATGCCTGATATAATCGGGTGGACATTTCTGATCCTTGTGAATCTTTGGCAAGTGATAGAATATAGCAATATTCGGTTCATCACTTGCCAAAAATGTCCACTCCTTTTGATTCAATACTTTATTTTTATATCCTTGATTAATGTGTAATTTGTAATCATCCAGATATCGGTGGGTGGGATCGCCATTCAGTATCTCATATTGTAGTGATGTCACGAATAGTTCGCCAACGAATAGTTCCCGGCGAACATAGCATGTTCGCGTTCGCCGCGGCGGGTGAACATATGCGATGTTCAATCCGCCCCCTATTCGTCATCATTGAGTAATACTTTGACCCTGTACCTCACAGTCAGCAGGCACATTCCAGCCAATCAGCAGCAGACCCTCCCTGCCAGACCCTCCTACCTCCCGGACAGCATCCATTTTAGATTCATTTGGAAGCTGCATTCTTAGAGAGAGGAGGGACAGTGTAGCTGCTGCATATTTAATAGTGAAATCAATAGCTAGGCTAGTGTATTCAGTGTCCACTACAGTCCTGAAGGACTCATCTGATTTCTGCTGTAAGGACAGCACCCCAAAAAGCCCTTTTTAGGGCTAGAACATCAGTCTGCTTTTTTTTTCCTGTGTAATCTAATTGCAGTTGCCTGCCTGCCAGGGTGTGTGTCAGGCTCACAGCGTATACTGTGCCCACTTGCCCAGTGCCACCACTCATATCTGGTGTAACAGTAGTGTAGATTTACAAAAAACAACACTTTTTTGACTGTGTTAAATAATAGCAGTCAGTTTCCTTCACACGTGTCGTTTCAGTGCTTGCCTGCCAGGGCACAGTGTCACCCGAGTGCAACTTATATCTGGTGTAACTGTAGTGTAGATTTAAAAAAAAAACAACACTTTTTTGACTGTGTTAAATAATAGCAGTCAGTTTCCTTCACACGTGTGCGTTTCAGTGCCTGCCTGCCAGGGCACAGTGTCACCCCAGTGCAACTCATATCTGGTGTAACAGTAGTGTAGATTTAAAAAAAACAACACTTTTTTGACTGTGTTAAATAATAGCAGTCAGTTTCCTTCACACGTGTGCGTTTCAGTGCCTGCCTGCCAGGGCACAGTGTCACCCCAGTGCAACTCATATCTGGTGTAACAGTAGTGTAGATTTAAAAAAACAACACTTTTTTTACTGTGTTAAATAATAGCAGTCAGTTTCCTTCACACGTGTGCGTTTCAGTGCCTGCCTGCCAGGGCACAGTGTCACCCCAGTGCAACTCATATCTGGTGTAACAGTAGTGTACATTTAAAAAAAAAAACACTTTTTTGACTGTGTTAAATAATAGCAGTCAGTCTCCTTCACACGTATGCGTTTCAGTGCCTGCCAGGGCACAGTGTCACACCAATTTTGACTGTAATAGATTGAATAGCAGTTAGATGTCTGCAAGCGTGTGTGTCAGGCCTACAGCGTCTACTCTGCCAACTTCTGCCAGTACACAGTGCCACTCATATCTGTTGTCACAGTAGCTTGCACGCATAGTACCACTAATTGAAAAAAAAATGACAGGCAGAGGCAGGCCACCCCGTAGGGGCCTTTCTTTTGTAGGTAGAATTTGTTCTGAAAAAGAAAATAATTATTTTCCAGAACAAATCTTATAGACTCTGTTATAAAATTCTGCTGGATTAGAGGAAACTGCTCATATCTATCCAGAAAATATCTCACAGCATCTATGCCACCGCCATGGGGAATTGATGTATATAGGGCTGATATATCTAGTGTGGCCCACCTGTACGTTGGTTTCCAACTTACATTTTATATAATTTGTAGCAGTTGTGGTGTATCCCGTGAGTGGGATTTGAGGCCAACCACCATTGCCCTCAAAAACCCATCTACATATTCGGACAATCTTGCTGTTAATGAATCTATGCCTGATATAATCGGGTGGACATTTCTGATCCTTGTGAATCTTTGGCAAGTGATAGAATATAGCAATATTCGGTTCATCACTTGCCAAAAATGTCCACTCCTTTTGATTCAATACTTTATTTTTATATCCTTGATTAATGTGTAATTTGTAATCATCCAGATATCGGTGGGTGGGATCGCCATTCAGTATCTCATATTGTAGTGATGTCACGAATAGTTCGCCAACGAATAGTTCCCGGCGAACATAGCATGTTCGCGTTCGCCGCGGCGGGTGAACATATGCGATGTTCAATCCGCCCCCTATTCGTCATCATTGAGTAATACTTTGACCCTGTACCTCACAGTCAGCAGGCACATTCCAGCCAATCAGCAGCAGACCCTCCCTGCCAGACCCTCCTACCTCCCGGACAGCATCCATTTTAGATTCATTTGGAAGCTGCATTCTTAGAGAGAGGAGGGACAGTGTAGCTGCTGCATATTTAATAGTGAAATCAATAGCTAGGCTAGTGTATTCAGTGTCCACTACAGTCCTGAAGGACTCATCTGATTTCTGCTGTAAGGACAGCACCCCAAAAAGCCCTTTTTAGGGCTAGAACATCAGTCTGCTTTTTTTTTTTCCTGTGTAATCTAATTGCAGTTGCCTGCCTGCCAGGGTGTGTGTCAGGCTCACAGCGTATACTGTGCCCACTTGCCCAGTGCCACCACTCATATCTGGTGTAACAGTAGTGTAGATTTACAAAAAACAACACTTTTTTGACTGTGTTAAATAATAGCAGTCAGTTTCCTTCACACGTGTCGTTTCAGTGCTTGCCTGCCAGGGCACAGTGTCACCCGAGTGCAACTTATATCTGGTGTAACTGTAGTGTAGATTTAAAAAAAAAAAAACACTTTTTTGACTGTGTTAAATAATAGCAGTCAGTTTCCTTCACACGTGTGCGTTTCAGTGCCTGCCTGCCAGGGCACAGTGTCACCCCAGTGCAACTCATATCTGGTGTAACAGTAGTGTAGATTTAAAAAAAACAACACTTTTTTGACTGTGTTAAATAATAGCAGTCAGTTTCCTTCACACGTGTGCGTTTCAGTGCCTGCCTGCCAGGGCACAGTGTCACCCCAGTGCAACTCATATCTGGTGTAACAGTAGTGTAGATTTAAAAAAACAACACTTTTTTTACTGTGTTAAATAATAGCAGTCAGTTTCCTTCACACGTGTGCGTTTCAGTGCCTGCCTGCCAGGGCACAGTGTCACCCCAGTGCAACTCATATCTGGTGTAACAGTAGTGTACATTTAAAAAAAAAAACACTTTTTTGACTGTGTTAAATAATAGCAGTCAGTCTCCTTCACACGTATGCGTTTCAGTGCCTGCCAGGGCACAGTGTCACACCAATTTTGACTGTAATAGATTGAATAGCAGTTAGATGTCTGCAAGCGTGTGTGTCAGGCCTACAGCGTCTACTCTGCCAACTTCTGCCAGTACACAGTGCCACTCATATCTGTTGTCACAGTAGCTTGCACGCATAGTACCACTAATTGAAAAAAAAATGACAGGCAGAGGCAGGCCACCCCGTAGGGGCCTTTCTTTTGTAGGTAGAATTTGTTCTGAAAAAGAAAATAATTATTTTCCAGAACAAATCTTATAGACTCTGTTATAAAATTCTGCTGGATTAGAGGAAACTGCTCATATCTATCCAGAAAATATCTCACAGCATCTATGCCACCGCCATGGGGAATTGATGTATATAGGGCTGATATATCTAGTGTGGCCCACCTGTACGTTGGTTTCCAACTTACATTTTATATAATTTGTAGCAGTTGTGGTGTATCCCGTGAGTGGGATTTGAGGCCAACCACCATTGCCCTCAAAAACCCATCTACATATTCGGACAATCTTGCTGTTAATGAATCTATGCCTGATATAATCGGGTGGACATTTCTGATCCTTGTGAATCTTTGGCAAGTGATAGAATATAGCAATATTCGGTTCATCACTTGCCAAAAATGTCCACTCCTTTTGATTCAATACTTTATTTTTATATCCTTGATTAATGTGTAATTTGTAATCATCCAGATATCGGTGGGTGGGATCGCCATTCAGTATCTCATATTGTAGTGATGTCACGAATAGTTCGCCAACGAATAGTTCCCGGCGAACATAGCATGTTCGCGTTCGCCGCGGCGGGTGAACATATGCGATGTTCAATCCGCCCCCTATTCGTCATCATTGAGTAATACTTTGACCCTGTACCTCACAGTCAGCAGGCACATTCCAGCCAATCAGCAGCAGACCCTCCCTGCCAGACCCTCCTACCTCCCGGACAGCATCCATTTTAGATTCATTTGGAAGCTGCATTCTTAGAGAGAGGAGGGACAGTGTAGCTGCTGCATATTTAATAGTGAAATCAATAGCTAGGCTAGTGTATTCAGTGTCCACTACAGTCCTGAAGGACTCATCTGATTTCTGCTGTAAGGACAGCACCCCAAAAAGCCCTTTTTAGGGCTAGAACATCAGTCTGCTTTTTTTTTTTCCTGTGTAATCTAATTGCAGTTGCCTGCCTGCCAGGGTGTGTGTCAGGCTCACAGCGTATACTGTGCCCACTTGCCCAGTGCCACCACTCATATCTGGTGTAACAGTAGTGTAGATTTACAAAAAACAACACTTTTTTGACTGTGTTAAATAATAGCAGTCAGTTTCCTTCACACGTGTCGTTTCAGTGCTTGCCTGCCAGGGCACAGTGTCACCCGAGTGCAACTTATATCTGGTGTAACTGTAGTGTAGATTTAAAAAAAAAAAAACACTTTTTTGACTGTGTTAAATAATAGCAGTCAGTTTCCTTCACACGTGTGCGTTTCAGTGCCTGCCTGCCAGGGCACAGTGTCACCCCAGTGCAACTCATATCTGGTGTAACAGTAGTGTAGATTTAAAAAAAACAACACTTTTTTGACTGTGTTAAATAATAGCAGTCAGTTTCCTTCACACGTGTGCGTTTCAGTGCCTGCCTGCCAGGGCACAGTGTCACCCCAGTGCAACTCATATCTGGTGTAACAGTAGTGTAGATTTAAAAAAACAACACTTTTTTTACTGTGTTAAATAATAGCAGTCAGTTTCCTTCACACGTGTGCGTTTCAGTGCCTGCCTGCCAGGGCACAGTGTCACCCCAGTGCAACTCATATCTGGTGTAACAGTAGTGTACATTTAAAAAAAAAAACACTTTTTTGACTGTGTTAAATAATAGCAGTCAGTCTCCTTCACACGTATGCGTTTCAGTGCCTGCCAGGGCACAGTGTCACACCAATTTTGACTGTAATAGATTGAATAGCAGTTAGATGTCTGCAAGCGTGTGTGTCAGGCCTACAGCGTCTACTCTGCCAACTTCTGCCAGTACACAGTGCCACTCATATCTGTTGTCACAGTAGCTTGCACGCATAGTACCACTAATTGAAAAAAAAATGACAGGCAGAGGCAGGCCACCCCGTAGGGGCCTTTCTTTTGTAGGTAGAATTTGTTCTGAAAAAGAAAATAATTATTTTCCAGAACAAATCTTATAGACTCTGTTATAAAATTCTGCTGGATTAGAGGAAACTGCTCATATCTATCCAGAAAATATCTCACAGCATCTATGCCACCGCCATGGGGAATTGATGTATATAGGGCTGATATATCTAGTGTGGCCCACCTGTACGTTGGTTTCCAACTTACATTTTATATAATTTGTAGCAGTTGTGGTGTATCCCGTGAGTGGGATTTGAGGCCAACCACCATTGCCCTCAAAAACCCATCTACATATTCGGACAATCTTGCTGTTAATGAATCTATGCCTGATATAATCGGGTGGACATTTCTGATCCTTGTGAATCTTTGGCAAGTGATAGAATATAGCAATATTCGGTTCATCACTTGCCAAAAATGTCCACTCCTTTTGATTCAATACTTTATTTTTATATCCTTGATTAATGTGTAATTTGTAATCATCCAGATATCGGTGGGTGGGATCGCCATTCAGTATCTCATATTGTAGTGATGTCACGAATAGTTCGCCAACGAATAGTTCCCGGCGAACATAGCATGTTCGCGTTCGCCGCGGCGGGTGAACATATGCGATGTTCAATCCGCCCCCTATTTGTCATCATTGAGTAATACTTTGACCCTGTACCTCACAGTCAGCAGGCACATTCCAGCCAATCAGCAGCAGACCCTCCCTGCCAGACCCTCCTACCTCCCGGACAGCATCCATTTTAGATTCATTTGGAAGCTGCATTCTTAGAGAGAGGAGGGACAGTGTAGCTGCTGCATATTTAATAGTGAAATCAATAGCTAGGCTAGTGTATTCAGTGTCCACTACAGTCCTGAAGGACTCATCTGATTTCTGCTGTAAGGACAGCACCCCAAAAAGCCCTTTTTAGGGCTAGAACATCAGTCTGCTTTTTTTTTTTCCTGTGTAATCTAATTGCAGTTGCCTGCCTGCCAGGGTGTGTGTCAGGCTCACAGCGTATACTGTGCCCACTTGCCCAGTGCCACCACTCATATCTGGTGTAACAGTAGTGTAGATTTACAAAAAACAACACTTTTTTGACTGTGTTAAATAATAGCAGTCAGTTTCCTTCACACGTGTCGTTTCAGTGCTTGCCTGCCAGGGCACAGTGTCACCCGAGTGCAACTTATATCTGGTGTAACTGTAGTGTAGATTTAAAAAAAAAACAACACTTTTTTGACTGTGTTAAATAATAGCAGTCAGTTTCCTTCACACGTGTGCGTTTCAGTGCCTGCCTGCCAGGGCACAGTGTCACCCCAGTGCAACTCATATCTGGTGTAACAGTAGTGTAGATTTAAAAAAAACAACACTTTTTTGACTGTGTTAAATAATAGCAGTCAGTTTCCTTCACACGTGTGCGTTTCAGTGCCTGCCTGCCAGGGCACAGTGTCACCCCAGTGCAACTCATATCTGGTGTAACAGTAGTGTAGATTTAAAAAAACAACACTTTTTTTACTGTGTTAAATAATAGCAGTCAGTTTCCTTCACACGTGTGCGTTTCAGTGCCTGCCTGCCAGGGCACAGTGTCACCCCAGTGCAACTCATATCTGGTGTAACAGTAGTGTACATTTAAAAAAAAAAACACTTTTTTGACTGTGTTAAATAATAGCAGTCAGTCTCCTTCACACGTATGCGTTTCAGTGCCTGCCAGGGCACAGTGTCACACCAATTTTGACTGTAATAGATTGAATAGCAGTTAGATGTCTGCAAGCGTGTGTGTCAGGCCTACAGCGTCTACTCTGCCAACTTCTGCCAGTACACAGTGCCACTCATATCTGTTGTCACAGTAGCTTGCACGCATAGTACCACTAATTGAAAAAAAAATGACAGGCAGAGGCAGGCCACCCCGTAGGGGCCTTTCTTTTGTAGGTAGAATTTGTTCTGAAAAAGAAAATAATTATTTTCCAGAACAAATCTTATAGACTCTGTTATAAAATTCTGCTGGATTAGAGGAAACTGCTCATATCTATCCAGAAAATATCTCACAGCATCTATGCCACCGCCATGGGGAATTGATGTATATAGGGCTGATATATCTAGTGTGGCCCACCTGTACGTTGGTTTCCAACTTACATTTTATATAATTTGTAGCAGTTGTGGTGTATCCCTTGAGTGGGATTTGAGGCCAACCACCATTGCCCTCAAAAACCCATCTACATATTCGGACAATCTTGCTGTTAATGAATCTATGCCTGATATAATCGGGTGGACATTTCTGATCCTTGTGAATCTTTGGCAAGTGATAGAATATAGCAATATTCGGTTCATCACTTGCCAAAAATGTCCACTCCTTTTGATTCAATACTTTATTTTTATATCCTTGATTAATGTGTAATTTGTAATCATCCAGATATCGGTGGGTGGGATCGCCATTCAGTATCTCATATTGTAGTGATGTCACGAATAGTTCGCCAACGAATAGTTCCCGGCGAACATAGCATGTTCGCGTTCGCCGCGGCGGGTGAACATATGCGATGTTCAATCCGCCCCCTATTCGTCATCATTGAGTAATACTTTGACCCTGTACCTCACAGTCAGCAGGCACATTCCAGCCAATCAGCAGCAGACCCTCCCTGCCAGACCCTCCTACCTCCCGGACAGCATCCATTTTAGATTCATTTGGAAGCTGCATTCTTAGAGAGAGGAGGGACAGTGTAGCTGCTGCATATTTAATAGTGAAATCAATAGCTAGGCTAGTGTATTCAGTGTCCACTACAGTCCTGAAGGACTCATCTGATTTCTGCTGTAAGGACAGCACCCCAAAAAGCCCTTTTTAGGGCTAGAACATCAGTCTGCTTTTTTTTTTTCCTGTGTAATCTAATTGCAGTTGCCTGCCTGCCAGGGTGTGTGTCAGGCTCACAGCGTATACTGTGCCCACTTGCCCAGTGCCACCACTCATATCTGGTGTAGCAGTAGTGTAGATTTACAAAAAACAACACTTTTTTGACTGTGTTAAATAATAGCAGTCAGTTTCCTTCACACGTGTCGTTTCAGTGCTTGCCTGCCAGGGCACAGTGTCACCCGAGTGCAACTTATATCTGGTGTAACTGTAGTGTAGATTTAAAAAAAAAACAACACTTTTTTGACTGTGTTAAATAATAGCAGTCAGTTTCCTTCACACGTGTGCGTTTCAGTGCCTGCCTGCCAGGGCACAGTGTCACCCCAGTGCAACTCATATCTGGTGTAACAGTAGTGTAGATTTAAAAAAAACAACACTTTTTTGACTGTGTTAAATAATAGCAGTCAGTTTCCTTCACACGTGTGCGTTTCAGTGCCTGCCTGCCAGGGCACAGTGTCACCCCAGTGCAACTCATATCTGGTGTAACAGTAGTGTAGATTTAAAAAAACAACACTTTTTTTACTGTGTTAAATAATAGCAGTCAGTTTCCTTCACACGTGTGCGTTTCAGTGCCTGCCTGCCAGGGCACAGTGTCACCCCAGTGCAACTCATATCTGGTGTAACAGTAGTGTACATTTAAAAAAAAAAACACTTTTTTGACTGTGTTAAATAATAGCAGTCAGTCTCCTTCACACGTATGCGTTTCAGTGCCTGCCAGGGCACAGTGTCACACCAATTTTGACTGTAATAGATTGAATAGCAGTTAGATGTCTGCAAGCGTGTGTGTCAGGCCTACAGCGTCTCTTCTGCCAACTTCTGCCAGTACACAGTGCCACTCATATCTGTTGTCACAGTAGCTTGCACGCATAGTACCACTAATTGAAAAAAAAATGACAGGCAGAGGCAGGCCACCCCGTAGGGGCCTTTCTTTTGTAGGTAGAATTTGTTCTGAAAAAGAAAATAATTATTTTCCAGAACAAATCTTATAGACTCTGTTATAAAATTCTGCTGGATTAGAGGAAACTGCTCATATCTATCCAGAAAATATCTCACAGCATCTATGCCACCGCCATGGGGAATTGATGTATATAGGGCTGATATATCTAGTGTGGCCCACCTGTACGTTGGTTTCCAACTTACATTTTATATAATTTGTAGCAGTTGTGGTGTATCCCGTGAGTGGGATTTGAGGCCAACCACCATTGCCCTCAAAAACCCATCTACATATTCGGACAATCTTGCTGTTAATGAATCTATGCCTGATATAATCGGGTGGACATTTCTGATCCTTGTGAATCTTTGGCAAGTGATAGAATATAGCAATATTCGGTTCATCACTTGCCAAAAATGTCCACTCCTTTTGATTCAATACTTTATTTTTATATCCTTGATTAATGTGTAATTTGTAATCATCCAGATATCGGTGGGTGGGATCGCCATTCAGTATCTCATATTGTAGTGATGTCACGAATAGTTCGCCAACGAATAGTTCCCGGCGAACATAGCATGTTCGCGTTCGCCGCGGCGGGTGAACATATGCGATGTTCAATCCGCCCCCTATTCGTCATCATTGAGTAATACTTTGACCCTGTACCTCACAGTCAGCAGGCACATTCCAGCCAATCAGCAGCAGACCCTCCCTGCCAGACCCTCCTACCTCCCGGACAGCATCCATTTTAGATTCATTTGGAAGCTGCATTCTTAGAGAGAGGAGGGACAGTGTAGCTGCTGCATATTTAATAGTGAAATCAATAGCTAGGCTAGTGTATTCAGTGTCCACTACAGTCCTGAAGGACTCATCTGATTTCTGCTGTAAGGACAGCACCCCAAAAAGCCCTTTTTAGGGCTAGAACATCAGTCTGCTTTTTTTTTTTTCCTGTGTAATCTAATTGCAGTTGCCTGCCTGCCAGGGTGTGTGTCAGGCTCACAGCGTATACTGTGCCCACTTGCCCAGTGCCACCACTCATATCTGGTGTAACAGTAGTGTAGATTTACAAAAAACAACACTTTTTTGACTGTGTTAAATAATAGCAGTCAGTTTCCTTCACACGTGTCGTTTCAGTGCTTGCCTGCCAGGGCACAGTGTCACCCGAGTGCAACTTATATCTGGTGTAACTGTAGTGTAGATTTAAAAAAAAAAAAAACACTTTTTTGACTGTGTTAAATAATAGCAGTCAGTTTCCTTCACACGTGTGCGTTTCAGTGCCTGCCTGCCAGGGCACAGTGTCACCCCAGTGCAACTCATATCTGGTGTAACAGTAGTGTAGATTTAAAAAAAACAACACTTTTTTGACTGTGTTAAATAATAGCAGTCAGTTTCCTTCACACGTGTGCGTTTCAGTGCCTGCCTGCCAGGGCACAGTGTCACCCCAGTGCAACTCATATCTGGTGTAACAGTAGTGTAGATTTAAAAAAACAACACTTTTTTTACTGTGTTAAATAATAGCAGTCAGTTTCCTTCACACGTGTGCGTTTCAGTGCCTGCCTGCCAGGGCACAGTGTCACCCCAGTGCAACTCATATCTGGTGTAACAGTAGTGTACATTTAAAAAAAAAAACACTTTTTTGACTGTGTTAAATAATAGCAGTCAGTCTCCTTCACACGTATGCGTTTCAGTGCCTGCCAGGGCACAGTGTCACACCAATTTTGACTGTAATAGATTGAATAGCAGTTAGATGTCTGCAAGCGTGTGTGTCAGGCCTACAGCGTCTACTCTGCCAACTTCTGCCAGTACACAGTGCCACTCATATCTGTTGTCACAGTAGCTTGCACGCATAGTACCACTAATTGAAAAAAAAATGACAGGCAGAGGCAGGCCACCCCGTAGGGGCCTTTCTTTTGTAGGTAGAATTTGTTCTGAAAAAGAAAATAATTATTTTCCAGAACAAATCTTATAGACTCTGTTATAAAATTCTGCTGGATTAGAGGAAACTGCTCATATCTATCCAGAAAATATCTCACAGCATCTATGCCACCGCCATGGGGAATTGATGTATATAGGGCTGATATATCTAGTGTGGCCCACCTGTACGTTGGTTTCCAACTTACATTTTATATAATTTGTAGCAGTTGTGGTGTATCCCGTGAGTGGGATTTGAGGCCAACCACCATTGCCCTCAAAAACCCATCTACATATTCGGACAATCTTGCTGTTAATGAATCTATGCCTGATATAATCGGGTGGACATTTCTGATCCTTGTGAATCTTTGGCAAGTGATAGAATATAGCAATATTCGGTTCATCACTTGCCAAAAATGTCCACTCCTTTTGATTCAATACTTTATTTTTATATCCTTGATTAATGTGTAATTTGTAATCATCCAGATATCGGTGGGTGGGATCGCCATTCAGTATCTCATATTGTAGTGATGTCACGAATAGTTCGCCAACGAATAGTTCCCGGCGAACATAGCATGTTCGCGTTCGCCGCGGCGGGTGAACATATGCGATGTTCAATCCGCCCCCTATTCGTCATCATTGAGTAATACTTTGACCCTGTACCTCACAGTCAGCAGGCACATTCCAGCCAATCAGCAGCAGACCCTCCCTGCCAGACCCTCCTACCTCCCGGACAGCATCCATTTTAGATTCATTTGGAAGCTGCATTCTTAGAGAGAGGAGGGACAGTGTAGCTGCTGCATATTTAATAGTGAAATCAATAGCTAGGCTAGTGTATTCAGTGTCCACTACAGTCCTGAAGGACTCATCTGATTTCTGCTGTAAGGACAGCACCCCAAAAAGCCCTTTTTAGGGCTAGAACATCAGTCTGCTTTTTTTTTTTCCTGTGTAATCTAATTGCAGTTGCCTGCCTGCCAGGGTGTGTGTCAGGCTCACAGCGTATACTGTGCCCACTTGCCCAGTGCCACCACTCATATCTGGTGTAACAGTAGTGTAGATTTACAAAAAACAACACTTTTTTGACTGTGTTAAATAATAGCAGTCAGTTTCCTTCACACATGTCGTTTCAGTGCTTGCCTGCCAGGGCACAGTGTCACCCGAGTGCAACTTATATCTGGTGTAACTGTAGTGTAGATTTAAAAAAAAACCAACACTTTTTTGACTGTGTTAAATAATAGCAGTCAGTTTCCTTCACACGTGTGCGTTTCAGTGCCTGCCTGCCAGGGCACAGTGTCACCCCAGTGCAACTCATATCTGGTGTAACAGTAGTGTAGATTTAAAAAAAACAACACTTTTTTGACTGTGTTAAATAATAGCAGTCAGTTTCCTTCACACGTGTGCGTTTCAGTGCCTGCCTGCCAGGGCACAGTGTCACCCCAGTGCAACTCATATCTGGTGTAACAGTAGTGTAGATTTAAAAAAACAACACTTTTTTTACTGTGTTAAATAATAGCAGTCAGTTTCCTTCACACGTGTGCGTTTCAGTGCCTGCCTGCCAGGGCACAGTGTCACCCCAGTGCAACTCATATCTGGTGTAACAGTAGTGTACATTTAAAAAAAACAACACTTTTTTGACTGTGTTAAATAATAGCAGTCAGTCTCCTTCACACGTATGCGTTTCAGTGCCTGCCAGGGCACAGTGTCACACCAATTTTGACTGTAATAGATTGAATAGCAGTTAGATGTCTGCAAGCGTGTGTGTCAGGCCTACAGCGTCTACTCTGCCAACTTCTGCCAGTACACAGTGCCACTCATATCTGTTGTCACAGTAGCTTGCACGCATAGTACCACTAATTGAAAAAAAAATGACAGGCAGAGGCAGGCCACCCCGTAGGGGCCTTTCTTTTGTAGGTAGAATTTGTTCTGAAAAAGAAAATAATTATTTTCCAGAACAAATCTTATAGACTCTGTTATAAAATTCTGCTGGATTAGAGGAAACTGCTCATATCTATCCAGAAAATATCTCACAGCATCTATGCCACCGCCATGGGGAATTGATGTATATAGGGCTGATATATCTAGTGTGGCCCACCTGTACGTTGGTTTCCAACTTACATTTTATATAATTTGTAGCAGTTGTGGTGTATCCCGTGAGTGGGATTTGAGGCCAACCACCATTGCCCTCAAAAACCCATCTACATATTCGGACAATCTTGCTGTTAATGAATCTATGCCTGATATAATCGGGTGGACATTTCTGATCCTTGTGAATCTTTGGCAAGTGATAGAATATAGCAATATTCGGTTCATCACTTGCCAAAAATGTCCACTCCTTTTGATTCAATACTTTATTTTTATATCCTTGATTAATGTGTAATTTGTAATCATCCAGATATCGGTGGGTGGGATCGCCATTCAGTATCTCATATTGTAGTGATGTCACGAATAGTTCGCCAACGAATAGTTCCCGGCGAACATAGCATGTTCGCGTTCGCCGCGGCGGGTGAACATATGCGATGTTCAATCCGCCCCCTATTCGTCATCATTGAGTAATACTTTGACCCTGTACCTCACAGTCAGCAGGCACATTCCAGCCAATCAGCAGCAGACCCTCCCTGCCAGACCCTCCTACCTCCCGGACAGCATCCATTTTAGATTCATTTGGAAGCTGCATTCTTAGAGAGAGGAGGGACAGTGTAGCTGCTGCATATTTAATAGTGAAATCAATAGCTAGGCTAGTGTATTCAGTGTCCACTACAGTCCTGAAGGACTCATCTGATTTCTGCTGTAAGGACAGCACCCCAAAAAGCCCTTTTTAGGGCTAGAACATCAGTCTGCTTTTTTTTTTTCCTGTGTAATCTAATTGCAGTTGCCTGCCTGCCAGGGTGTGTGTCAGGCTCACAGCGTATACTGTGCCCACTTGCCCAGTGCCACCACTCATATCTGGTGTAACAGTAGTGTAGATTTACAAAAAACAACACTTTTTTGACTGTGTTAAATAATAGCAGTCAGTTTCCTTCACACGTGTCGTTTCAGTGCTTGCCTGCCAGGGCACAGTGTCACCCGAGTGCAACTTATATCTGGTGTAACTGTAGTGTAGATTTAAAAAAAAAACAACACTTTTTTGACTGTGTTAAATAATAGCAGTCAGTTTCCTTCACACGTGTGCGTTTCAGTGCCTGCCTGCCAGGGCACAGTGTCACCCCAGTGCAACTCATATCTGGTGTAACAGTAGTGTAGATTTAAAAAAAACAACACTTTTTTGACTGTGTTAAATAATAGCAGTCAGTTTCCTTCACACGTGTGCGTTTCAGTGCCTGCCTGCCAGGGCACAGTGTCACCCCAGTGCAACTCATATCTGGTGTAACAGTAGTGTAGATTTAAAAAAACAACACTTTTTTTACTGTGTTAAATAATAGCAGTCAGTTTCCTTCACACGTGTGCGTTTCAGTGCCTGCCTGCCAGGGCACAGTGTCACCCCAGTGCAACTCATATCTGGTGTAACAGTAGTGTACATTTAAAAAAAAAAACACTTTTTTGACTGTGTTAAATAATAGCAGTCAGTCTCCTTCACACGTATGCGTTTCAGTGCCTGCCAGGGCACAGTGTCACACCAATTTTGACTGTAATAGATTGAATAGCAGTTAGATGTCTGCAAGCGTGTGTGTCAGGCCTACAGCGTCTACTCTGCCAACTTCTGCCAGTACACAGTGCCACTCATATCTGTTGTCACAGTAGCTTGCACGCATAGTACCACTAATTGAAAAAAAAATGACAGGCAGAGGCAGGCCACCCCGTAGGGGCCTTTCTTTTGTAGGTAGAATTTGTTCTGAAAAAGAAAATAATTATTTTCCAGAACAAATCTTATAGACTCTGTTATAAAATTCTGCTGGATTAGAGGAAACTGCTCATATCTATCCAGAAAATATCTCACAGCATCTATGCCACCGCCATGGGGAATTGATGTATATAGGGCTGATATATCTAGTGTGGCCCACCTGTACGTTGGTTTCCAACTTACATTTTATATCATTTGTAGCAGTTGTGGTGTATCCCGTGAGTGGGATTTGAGGCCAACCACCATTGCCCTCAAAAACCCATCTACATATTCGGACAATCTTGCTGTTAATGAATCTATGCCTGATATAATCGGGTGGACATTTCTGATCCTTGTGAATCTTTGGCAAGTGATAGAATATAGCAATATTCGGTTCATCACTTGCCAAAAATGTCCACTCCTTTTGATTCAATACTTTATTTTTATATCCTTGATTAATGTGTAATTTGTAATCATCCAGATATCGGTGGGTGGGATCGCCATTCAGTATCTCATATCGTAGTGATGTCACGAATAGTTCGCCAACGAATAGTTCCCGGCGAACATAGCATGTTCGCGTTCGCCGCGGCGGGTGAACATATGCGATGTTCAATCCGCCCCCTATTCGTCATCATTGAGTAATACTTTGACCCTGTACCTCACAGTCAGCAGGCACATTCCAGCCAATCAGCAGCAGACCCTCCCTGCCAGACCCTCCTACCTCCTGGACAGCATCCATTTTAGATTCATTTGGAAGCTGCATTCTTAGAGAGAGGAGGGACAGTGTAGCTGCTGCATATTTAATAGTGAAATCGATAGCTAGGCTAGTGTATTCAGTGTCCACTACAGTCCTGAAGGACTCATCTGATTTCTGCTGTAAGGACAGCACCCCAAAAAGCCCTTTTTAGGGCTAGAACATCAGTCTGCTTTTTTTTTTTTCCTGTGTAATCTAATTGCAGTTGCCTGCCTGCCAGGGTGTGTGTCAGGCTCACAGCGTATACTGTGCCCACTTGCCCAGTGCCACCACTCATATCTGGTGTAACAGTAGTGTAGATTTACAAAAAACAACACTTTTTTGACTGTGTTAAATAATAGCAGTCAGTTTCCTTCACACGTGTCGTTTCAGTGCTTGCCTGCCAGGGCACAGTGTCACCCGAGTGCAACTTATATCTGGTGTAACTGTAGTGTAGATTTAAAAAAAAAACAACACTTTTTTGACTGTGTTAAATAATAGCAGTCAGTTTCCTTCACACGTGTGCGTTTCAGTGCCTGCCTGCCAGGGCACAGTGTCACCCCAGTGCAACTCATATCTGGTGTAACAGTAGTGTAGATTTAAAAAAAACAACACTTTTTTGACTGTGTTAAATAATAGCAGTCAGTTTCCTTCACACGTGTGCGTTTCAGTGCCTGCCTGCCAGGGCACAGTGTCACCCCAGTGCAACTCATATCTGGTGTAACAGTAGTGTAGATTTAAAAAAACAACACTTTTTTTACTGTGTTAAATAATAGCAGTCAGTTTCCTTCACACGTGTGCGTTTCAGTGCCTGCCTGCCAGGGCACAGTGTCACCCCAGTGCAACTCATATCTGGTGTAACAGTAGTGTACATTTAAAAAAAAAAACACTTTTTTGACTGTGTTAAATAATAGCAGTCAGTCTCCTTCACACGTATGCGTTTCAGTGCCTGCCAGGGCACAGTGTCACACCAATTTTGACTGTAATAGATTGAATAGCAGTTAGATGTCTGCAAGCGTGTGTGTCAGGCCTACAGCGTCTACTCTGCCAACTTCTGCCAGTACACAGTGCCACTCATATCTGTTGTCACAGTAGCTTGCACGCATAGTACCACTAATTGAAAAAAAAATGACAGGCAGAGGCAGGCCACCCCGTAGGGGCCGTTGTGTTCGTGGTGCTGTGATTCCCTTTGGCCCTAGAATAATGCCCAATTTTGCTTTGTTCTCTTGGTATTCTTAGTTGAAAGCTTAGCCTAGGAGGTTCATATGCTAATTTCTTAGACCTTGAAGCCCACCTCTTTCAGATTGCATTTTAACAGTTTTTCACCACTAGAGGGTGTTAGTTCACGTATTTCATATAGATAACACTGTGCTTGTGCACGAGAAGTTATCTGGGAGCAGGCACTGATTGGCTAGACTGCAAGTCTGTCAAAAGAACTGAAAAAAGGGGCAGTTTGCCGAGGCTTAGACACAAGATAATCACAGAGGTTAAAAGTATATTATTATAAATGTGTTAGTTATGCAAAACTGGGAAATGGGTAATAAAGGGATTATCTATCTTTAAAACAATAAAAATTCTGGTGTAGACTGTCCCTTTAAACCGGGAGTTTGGTCTGTCACTGTGAAGCGGGCGTAACCCTTACACTACCTGATCGATACAACATCATACCTGATGTTTTAAAGCATATTATTCCAAACAATTTAGGAATGTTAGGTGATTTATGCCCTTTATGGATTAAAACCAGACTCTGCATCAACTATGTAATTTTCCATCGGAGTTTTGCCATGGATCCCCCTCCGGCATGCCACAGTCCAGGTGTTAGACCCCTTGAAACAACTTTTCCATCACTATTGTGGCCAGAAAGAGTCCCTGTTGGTTTTAAAATTCGCCTGCCTATTGAAGTCTATGGCGGTTCGCCCGGTTTGCCCGTTCGCGAACAGTTGTGGAAGTTCGCGTTCGCCGTTCGCGAGCCCAAAATGTTAGGTTCGCGACATCACTACGTCTCTACATCAGATAATAGGTTTAATGCTTCTTTTAAATAATCAACCTTATCTTGAATGACGATGCCACCCCCCTTGTCTGCGGCTCTAAAAATGATATGGTCCTTCTCCTTCAGATCTTTTAATGCTGCCTTCTCTTTCAAACTCAGATTGTGTTTCCTTATTTTAAAATCCCTACACATCTCTGAACATTCTTGGATGACTGCATCTTTAAACTGAGAAATATACCTCCCTTTGCGAGTGTACAGGGAAGAATATAGATTTCGGTTTCAATTTACTATGGGTGAAGCTTTTCATCTCTAGATCATCATCTTCATGTATAGACCATAATTCCTGGTCATTTTGGGTGTGACTATTAAATTCTTGTTCCAAATCAGCTAGTTTCTTTCTCATCCTCTGTTAGGGCACCTCCAATCCCATTAGTTTTCCTCTTCTTGAAATGTCTAGTAAGCGTTAGCTTCCTAATAAATTTGTTGATATCCACAAACAAATCAAAGAAGTTTGGATTTTGTGTAGGCGCAAATGAAAGACCCCTTTTCAAGACTCTCTCTTATACTGTATTAAGTATGTTCCAATGGATTGTCCCCACTTGTAGCGCAAAAAATCTCTCTCCAAAGAAAAGTAAAACTTCCTTTATTGTAGTATCAAAAGTAAAAACATGACAGCCTACACACGACTGTAATAAAGCACTTAATGTAAAAACACAGTGTCAGTGATCTGAACCACATGCAGACATGTTTCGTGCAGTTGCGCACTTGATCACTGCTTGAAAGCAATCCTGATCACACCTGCTTTATAGCACTTTTCTTAAAGAGACATTTGTAAATGTTAGACACTGTGTGCTTGAACTCTCTCTTTACTGCCTATCCTTTGTTGAAGAACATGTTTCAAAAAGTTATTTAATACCTTTGCAGAAATTTTTTTCTCTTCTACATGTATATTAATAATAATATGATGTTAACTTTTATATATTAAGAATTTTTTCTCTTCTACATGTATATTAATAATATGATGTTAACTTTTATACATTAAAAATTACCTTATGTCTTTGCCTCATTTCTCATAAGTATATCTTATACCACTAGATAAAATTGCAGTCTTTCAACTGTAATACTTTGATGTAATTTATATATGACACTATGTGTCATACAAAAAATGTTAAATTTATTTCTAGAGTAAGGTTTAGAGTTTACAATATATGTAAAAATAATTTATTGTTTAAGACTTATATGATGGTCATATATTATTTCTCCCCTTTTCCTTATCTAAAAGAAAAGCTGTTGTGTATATATTAATTCACAAAAAGATCCAGGTCTCTACGCATATTGAGACCTAATGGATTACATGTTTTTAATGTGAAAATCCAGAAGACTTCACGTTTGTTAAGTTTATCTTCTCTGTCTCCTCCTCGTTTCCATAGAGGAACATGATCTATACCTTGAATTTTTAATAAAGACACATCTGAATTATGTTGACTTTTAAAATGTCTCGACACTGGTGTGTCGGTGTCATCATCCTCTATTGATCTGAGGTGCTGAAGAAACCTATCTTTAATGCTACGCTTGGTTTTACCTACATAGTTAATTTTACAGAGATCACACGTAAGTAAATATACTACATGTGTAGTTGAACAATTTATGTAATACTTAATTTTATAGTCTTGCTGGGTAGCAGATGAAGAAAAAGTATCGCCCTCAATGACATGGTTACAAGTTTTACATATATTTCTCCTGCATCTAAAGAATCACTTTCTCTCTTTTAGCCAGCATTTATTGTGTTTTATTGGAAGATTAGATGGAGAGAGGTAGTTTGAAAGTGTTTTTCCTCTTTTGGGTATAATATCTACACCCTCTTCCATTAGAATTTTTAGTACTGGATCTGAATATAACACAGGTACAGTATCTTTAATGATTTTGCTGATGTTTTTAAAATCAGTACTATAGGTAGTTATAAACCTGGGTTTCTCAGTGTCCCTTCTTTTTGCATCTTTCCTTTTATATTTTAGTAAATCCTCCCTAGTTTTTTGCTGAACACTTTCTTTTGCTTTAATTAAAGTGCCTTCATTATATCCTCTCTGTTTTAGTCTTTCTTCAATAATTTTACACTGTTTATTATAATCTTCCTCATTAGAGCAATTTCTTTTGGCCCTAATGAATTCACCCTTTGGTATTCCTTGTAGCACATGTCTCGGGTGACATGATTTGTATAAAAGTGTAGTATTGCCTGCTGTTGGCTTTCTGTAAAGTATAGAGACTATTTTTTCATGTTCTACATCTGCTTTTAATGTAAGATCTAGAAAGTCTATTGACTCCGTACTTTCTTCTCCTGTGAATTTCAACCCACATTTGTTATTATTTAAATAAGCACAGAAATCTTTTACTTGATCTGTGTCTCCTTCAAAAATGAAAAGCAAATCGTCTATATATCTGAAAAAATGTATGATTCTCTCTCTATGGGGATTTCTCTCTCCAAAGACGTGGAACAGCTCCCACCAACCCATAAATAGGTTGGCGTATGATGGGGCAAACTTGGCCCCCATCGCCGTTCCACGCCTTTGGAGAAAGAAATCTGATCCAAACATAAAGAAATTATGCGTTAAAAGATATTCAATTGCATTAAGTATAAACATTTTTGTTGCTGATTCATAGTCAGTACACTGGTTCAAGAAAAATTCTATAGCTGTTATGCCTAAGTTGTGATCTATACAAGTATACAAGGATGATACATCCACTACTAGAAATCTGTAATTTTCATTCCATTTGATATTCTGTAACTTGTTAAGCAATGATGTGCTATCCTGTATGTAACTTAGTAAATCTTTAACAAGTGGTTGTAAGAAAGTGTCCACCAGATCTGATAACGGTTCATTTAATGAGTTAATACCTGCAATTATAGGTCGTCCTGGTGGACAGACTAAATCTTTATGTAACTTGGGAAAATAATGAAATATTGGAATTACTGAATTAGTTGGAGTTAGGACTTCTTCTAATGTAGGAGTTATGATATTGTTTAGTTTAGCTATCTTAGTGATTTTAATTAGCTCTTTTCTAAACTCTCTCGTGGGATTACCATCTAGTTTGATATACACTTCTTGATCAGACAGTTGCCTTTTGGCTTCTTTAATGTAGTCTACAGTATTTAAAATGACTACATTTCCTCCTTTATCAGAAGGGCGGATCATTATATCTTTATTTTCTTGAAGAGTTAATAAAGCTGCTTTTTCTTTATTTGTTAAATTAGAGTACCTTCTTTTTTTACTTTTTAGATTCTTTTCATGTAGTATTCTTAACTTACTTTCCACTGTTTTCTGGAAAATATCTAACACCTTAGGTCTGGTGTGTACTGGATAAAAGGTGCTCTTTTTCTTTAAGTGACCAAATTTGATATCTTCTTCCATTATCTTATCTATAGATTCTCTATTGCTATCCTCAGCTAGTTCTTGCAAATCTTTAATAGCACATAAGTCAGGAAATAACAAGACATCAGTAATGGCTGACGTGACACTCTCATTAATATCATTTTTAGTCTCAACTTGTGTCTTATGCTCACTTTCTGAAAAAAAATGTTTTTTCAAAGTAAGTTTGCGTACAAACTTGTTAACGTCTAATACTGTTTCAAACAAATTAAACTGAGCTGATGGCACAAAGTTGAGACCTTTGGACAAAAGATTAATCTCTATGGAGTTCAGGGTAACATCAGACAGATTACAGACACTCAGATCTGCATTTATTTCTTTTTGTTCTGTCCCTGTGATCTCGTGATGTATTTCTTCTGTTGTCCTTTCCTCTGATGTTGTTTGTTGTATCTGTTTCCGCTTGCTGCCCTTGCCCCTACTTCCTCTATGGTTTTTTTTGTTTTTCTTGGGAAAGTCTGGGGGTCCTCGTTTTTTGACTCCTTATGAGATCCTGATGTTGTAGCTTGTACCTCCAGTTCTTGAAATACTGCTGGTGTTTCTTCCTCAGTCTGCAAATCATTATCAGATGAGTCAAATTCGTATTCTGTGTCTGAGAATGTCACAGTTTTTCCTCCTTTATGTATTCTTCTCTGTTGCCTTCTCTGAAATCTCCTAGGATATTCTTCCTGTGTCCATCTGTAAACTTGTTTCTGATCGTAATCTTTTTTGTCTCTTGTTATTTTTCTTGACTTAAATTGCCATATTTCTTGTCTGAAAGTATTCATGGTTGTTTCAAATTTTTTGTCATATTCCTTAAAGTCTTTGTGATGTTGAAAATCTCTAAGTTTGTTTTGAACCTCTTTCATCTCCTGTAACAGCTCTGCTTTTTGTTTTCTTTTGTGCTCCATAAGCAAATCAATTAATGCAAATGAGCATGCATCTAGAATGCTGTTCCATTTGGAGATAAATTCTGTATCCATAATCACAAAGGATGGAAATTTTCTTATACGAAGACCTCTTGGTATTCTGTGTTCATGCTTGTAAATAGAAAAAGATTTGAGATCTAGATCCAATTTAATGTCCTTTTTTCTTAAGGAATCCATTTCAAAGAAAAGACTGTCTATAGTATGTATTATTTGATTGTAGGTTTCAGATACTTCATCCTGAAAGTCTCCCAACACATAACTTGGTTCACTTGAATTATCCATATTTGTTCAAGGATTTTTAGGCAGAATAGAGTACTTACACAAATGATTTGTGTGTAAATTAGTGCTTTATTGTGTGTAAAGGCTGTTACTTTTGTTTATTTAGAGATCAGAGTATGTGATAAATCCAATCACCTTAGTGTATATTTAGGTACAAATCTAATCTCTTTTTCTTTTTTAATCCTTTTTATATATCTCCCCTTTAGACCGTGTATCACAGTTTCATTTGTAAGTCAGGTATATTGGATGATGCTTTCCTAGTGCAAACAACTTTGTTACTGTTGCTGTTAATTAACCACAGATTGCACCTGTTTGTAGCTTTGTGCTTAAGTGGAAAGGAATACATATGATCTTATGTGGCTGCTCAGACTTAAATCGACAGACATAGTATGCAAAAGAACACTTTGTAAGTAAGTAGCGCACACATAGACTTTAGCAATATAATTTCAAAAGGTACCTGTATACCACTCACTGTCCGGTAACACGCTGGGGAGCAATTGAATCAGAGTGTATGGAGATCTGCAGCTGTGGAGACTGAGCCGGTCTGTAGTCAGCGTCTGAGTAAATAGAATATGTTCCAATGGATTGTCCCCACTTGTAGCGCAAAAAATCTCTCTCCAAAGAAAAGTAAAACTTCCTTTATTGTAGTATCAAAAGTAAAAACATGACAGCCTACACACGACTGTAATAAAGCACTTAATGTAAAAACACAGTGTCAGTGATCTGAACCACATGCAGACATGTTTCGTGCAGTTGCGCACTTGATCACTGCTTGAAAGCAATCCTGATCACACCTGCTTTATAGCACTTTTCTTAAAGAGACATTTGTAAATGTTAGACACTGTGTGCTTGAACTCTCTCTTTACTGCCTATCCTTTGTTGAAGAACATGTTTCAAAAAGTTATTTAATACCTTTGCAGAAAAATTTTTCTGCAAATGTATTAAATAACTTTTTGAAACATGTTCTTCAACAAAGGATAGGCAGTAAAGAGAGAGTTCAAGCACACAGTGTCTAACATTTACAAATGTCTCTTTAAGAAAAGTGCTATAAAGCAGGTGTGATCAGGATTGCTTTCAAGCAGTGATCAAGTGCGCAACTGCACGAAACATGTCTGCATGTGGTTCAGATCACTGACACTGTGTTTTTACATTAAGTGCTTTATTACAGTCGTGTGTAGGCTGTCATGTTTTTACTTTTGATACTACAATAAAGGAAGTTTTACTTTTCTTTGGAGAGAGATTTTTTGCGCTACAAGTGGGGACAATCCATTGGAACATATTCTATTTACTCAGACGCTGACTACAGACCGGCTCAGTCTCCACAGCTGCAGATCTCCATACACTCTGATTCAATTGCTCCCCAGCGTGTTACCGGACAGTGAGTGGTATACAGGTACCTTTTGAAATTATATTGCTAAAGTCTATGTGTGCGCTACTTACTTACAAAGTGTTCTTTTGTATACTGTATTAAGTGTATATGAGGAAAAATTTAATATTTTTATTGTTTCCTCTATTGCATCTATTGGGGTCTTCTTCTTTTTGTGTTGAATCCTTCTACCTGCCCTACATCCTCTTCTATTTCTATTGTTCTTTTTCTTCCCTTTGTTTGATTTTGTCCGTGGTGGGGCCTCCATTCTAGATCCCAGTCCACCTGTTTGGGTCTTGCTCCTTCTACTGATGGTCTTGGTCTGAACCTGTTTCCTGTTCCCTGTTCTAAAAAATGAGTCTGGACATATGGTCCCTGGTTTTTCACTATTGTTTCTATAGGTCCAGATGGGAAGGTTTCTACATCTTCCCATTCTGTCTCCTCGCACTCTTGTTGATCCCTAAATTCTCTCAATCTTTGTGGGGTACCTCCATTATAATGTTGGCTTCTGTTTCTAACCTTGCTGGCATTATTGTACCTGTAATTATTCCTCCATGGCTCTGGGGAGTGGTTGTAATATGGCTGTCCATATTTCAAATTTTGATAGCCTTTATTATTCCCATTCTGAAGGGATTGATGTCTATCATGTTTGTTAGTATTACCATTGTTATTGTCATAATTGTTTTTATTATCCCTTTTAAAATTCTTATTCTTATTTTTATTGTTATGTTGCATATTGTTCGTTTGATATGGTGGTCTGTAAGTTTGTTTTATTGTCTCTAACCTAGTGAAATTAAAGTGAGATTTATCAGTGTTCGTTGCCAGTGGTGTACCTGGTGTTACTGGTGGTATTGGTACAGTGGTATCTGTTTCTAGATTTTCTGCTTCCTCCTTCTGTTTAGCAAAAAATCCCTCTCAAACTTTTTCTTTTCCTTTAATTTTGTGTCTATTTCTAATTTGTTCAGACGTTCCCTGATTTCCTTATCAAGTTTATTATATTGCTCATTCCCTTTATAGGTTAACACTAAACTCTCCAGTTTCTTAAGCTCTATTGTCACCTTTTCAAGATTTTCTTCTCTGAACTTAATGATTACCTTGATTAGGCGTACTGAGCAGTCACCCAGTCACAGTGGATGGAACTGTGGCAAAAGCTCATATATGCACAGATTATATGTGTGGACCCACTCACACAATGGGTAATGTATGCATGTGTGTATATGCATATTATTTAGGTATGGAAAATATTCTATGGGTGTATAGATATGCACGCATCTGTACAGATGGATAAATGTACATATAAGACCAGGTGCAAATATGAATGCAAACATGAGTATAAACATACAATTGCAGAAAAGCTTTTGAAAAATGAGTGTTTATACAAAAGGAGTTATTTTTACAAGTTAGATGATTACACGAAGAATGAAGTATTAACTAGTGAAGGGATATAGTTAGATCGTTCTCTAAGTACATTGATTTGCCCATAGAAGAGAACAATAGAATAACAAGGAACTCCACTTTTACCCAAATCAAAGATGGAGTCCAGGAAACAGGGCTAGAAAATAACAAATTATGCTCACATGATATAAATAGGAGGTTTAGGGGGGGCATACCCTACCTCTGATGAAGCGACCATTCGTGTCGTGAAATACACCAGTCCACACCCCCTCACTAGCCAAGATTTTTTATGGAGTGCTACGGCACAGTTTGTAAGCTTTCCAGCGTTGCTGGGAATATTTATTTTAGAATATACACAAATCTTTTCATGCTGTAAGCCATTAGTTTGTGCAGTAAGGATTGCATGAAAGACTTGATTTATTTATTGCTACATCGTTTTTATGTGGATTTTAAAAGTATTTTATGATAAAAACATGTATGAGATTTTAATTGAATAAAGCACACATTTATGTAAACCCCATTGGTGTGCAAATTCGTCTCCTTCATCACCCTGTAAAAGCCCGTTAGAACACTCCTCTGGTAAAGACTTTGCTTTCACCATTCGAAGTGGTTCATCTTCTGCTGGAGAGGTGAGGACTGTGTCTAAGGAGATAAATGGAAGCTGCAACTACAAGGGGATTGAATTACCTTCTTTAAGTGGATATTCACCACCCAGAGTCTTATCTATACCTCATAAGGTTGAGGTGGAAGCACGTGAGTTTTTATTTGGCACTGTAGTGCAGAAAAAATAGCAAGTGTTTTGACATACTACACCAGGAGGTTCCTTTTGCTGTGCGCCCTTCCCTCTTCTGTTCCAGATTTCTTCCAAGAAGCTTTCCTGCTCGCAGGGGGGACTTCATTACTTTTTGGGATTAGGCTGCAGGTGGAAGACAAAAAACTTTGCTTCCTCCAAGTATCACTAACTGGTGCGATTGGAAAATATCAGGGAGACCTACATACATAGGACAATACTGGTATTCTCGTTTTGGGACTTTTTATGTTTATAGCGCTGTATTACTCGGTGTATTTATATATATATATATATATATATTCAGTTGAGTATTCCCTTATATTTATATAAAACCCCAGCAGATTACACATTGTTATACAACAAACAAAATTATACCAGCTGTATTAAAAAAATGAATTCAAATAGCTACACTGTAACATGTGTTTCTGCATGGCCAAACTTTTATTGTCTAGAATTTGTGGATTCAAACACAATAGGGGGCCCTTAACATCTTTGCATACACTTAGGCCATGTCTGTTTATTTACAGGGTCTGATAAGTTATCATTATCTTGGGCAGGAAATCAACTTCAAGCAGAGCAGCCACATGGTGACATCTTCTTTCAAAATAACTGCCTGATCTAATTAGACCACATGTATTTTCTTTGATCTCACCTGAATGCATTGTAATTAGCAAAAGAGAAGCACAAATATAGTTTAGATATAATTGAATTATATATTCACAATAATGACTATGTACAATAAATAATCTGCTAATTGCCTGATATAAAAACCTTCTATATTAAATTAAAAAATAATAAAAAACACACCTATCAATATACTGATAATATGATCAAATTAATATGTATATATATGTAAAACAAACCTAGTAAACAACACAAATCATGTCTTACTATAAAAAATTCCTAAATCAAGCTAAAATATAAAAGACCAAAAACTCTTAGAGTGATATGTATAAGTTCATAGGCTTCTGTGTGAAGAGTGATCACAATATTCGAATGTGTGCTGCAGCTCCTCTTTAATGGTAATACTGATGTCCCAAATGAAGTCTATAAATAGAAAATGGAGAGAAGCACACGCATGATTCAAGTGTAGAGATAAAACTTTTATTTATAGCCACACGCTATATGGGTACTCACAAGACATATATGATAAAACTGCACATCTCTATAACCTCCCCGAGTAAAGCCAAGCTCCGTCAGTAGTAAAGTCCTGATGTGACTTGTAACTTACTGTTTGCTGGAACCAATCAATCATGCAGGTACAGGACATTATCCAAACTGGGATCGTGAGCGTGGGGGATTAACAGAAAACACCCTCGGCTATTCGTCAATAGGATTCCTCCTTACGATACACGTATTGCATGTGATACAAGAGGTCCTATGGCAGCCTCATAGAGCCAAACAAGAGCAAATAGATTGTTTTTGAGGGTCCTGTCAGGGCACCTGTAAGTAACATTGAACAAGCTACAGATATATCATAGATATTTAATATCTCATTTTACAACTTAAAATAAAAATGTGATATGAGATGAGCTGGGTGAGACACCCCTTCTTCCTAATTACAATTAGAAAATGGAGAGAAGCACACGCATGATTCAAGTGTAGAGATAAAACTTTTATTTTTAGCCACACGCTATATGGGTACTCACAAGACATATATGATTAAGCTGCACATCTCTATAACCTCCCCGAGTAAAGCCAAGCTCCATCGGTAGTAAAGTCCTGATGTGACGTGTAACTTTCCGTCACATCAGTAGAACAATCTATTGCTCTTGTTTGGCCCTATGAGGCTGCCATAGGACCTCTTGTATCACGTGCAATACGTGTATCGTAAAGAGGAATCCTATTGACGAATAGCCAAGGGCGTTTTCTGTTAATCCCCCATGCTCACGCTCCCAATTCAGATAGCATCCTGTACCTGCATGATTGATTGGTTCCAGCAAACAGAAAGTTACACGTCACATCAGGACTTTACTACCGTGATTTGCACTTGTTTGGCCCTATAAGGCTGCCATAGGACCTCTTGTATCACGTGCAATATGTGTATCGTAAGGAGGAATCCTATTGACGAATAGCTGAGGCCATTTTCTGTTAATCCCCCATGCTCACGCTCCCAGTTCGGATAGCGTCCTGTACCTGCATGATTGAGTAGTTCCAGCAAATGGAAAGTT
Source organism: Bombina bombina (assembly GCF_027579735.1). Lineage (NCBI taxonomy): Eukaryota > Metazoa > Chordata > Amphibia > Anura > Bombinatoridae > Bombina > Bombina bombina. Next base: position 804,951,269 of record NC_069502.1, on the reverse strand, counting down.
ACATGTCACATCAGGACTTTACTACCGACGGAGCTTGGCTTTTCTCTGGGAGGTTATAGAGATGTGCAGTTTAATCATATATGTCTTGTGAGTGCCCATATAGCGTGTGGCTATAATTAAATTTTTTATCTCTACACTTGAATCGTGCATGCGCTTCTCTCCATTTTCTAATTGTAATTAGGAAGAATGGGTGTCTCACCCAGCCCATCTCATATCACATTTTTATTTTTAGTTGCAAAATGGGATATTAAATATCTATGATATATCTGTAGCTTGTTCAATGTTACTTACAGGTGCCCTGACAGGACCCTCAAGCGCTCACCATATGAACTGTTTGGTAGGCCACCTCCTTTGTAAAGTGCCAACACCTTACACCTGCCTGACCTTGCAGTGGGTGATGTATAACTAACTGCTTATCTTTTGCAACTGCAAAAGCAATTACATTCTCTCCACATACATGCCTCTCTCTCTCAGTCTTTGCCATTGGATGTTACTGTACATTTTAGTCAATACCTATCAAAAGAAGCCGCTGCAGCCTCACTGGAAAGGTCCTTACTTGTTTTGCTGACTACTCCAACAACTATTAAAGTTGCTGAGGTCGACTCTTGGATCCACTACTCCTGGTGTAAAAGATATAAGCCCAGACAAAGAAGCAGCCTGCAACGGACCAAAGAAAGAAGAAGCTGGGGCAACCAAGCCCTCTGAAGAAGGGGTAACCAAGACCCCTAACGAAGAGTGATTAATTCAGACCCTTCCTGGTTTGAAACTCAGACTAACCAGAAATAGTAAAATCCCACTTTCTGAATCAGTGAAGCTGAAAGATTTATCTTCTATCTATCTATTGGGTACTTGTAAAGAGCAAACTAATCACCCGTGAGGGTCTCAAGGCGCTATGGGAGGGGGGGAGAGGGGGGGGCTAAGGGAAGACGATTCAGTTGAAGAGCCAGGTCTTGAGGTCCTTCCTGAAGTTTGTAAGGGAGGTGGATTGTCTGAGGTGCAACGGGAGGGAGTTCCATGATCTTGCTGCCATATAGGAGAAGGATTTTCCTCCAGCTGTTTTTTTCTTGATGCGGGGGATGACTGCGAGTGCTTGGTTGGCAGGGCGGAGTTGTCTGGAGGGGGTATAGAAATTGACATGGTGGTTGATGTATTTAGGATCGATATTGTGGAGGGCCTTGAATGCATAGGTTAGGAGCTTGAAGGTGATTCTCTTGTTGACGGGGAGCCAGTGTAGGTTCCTTAGGTGTTCGGTGATGTGGTTTTGGCGAGGGATGTCGAGGATGAGTCTGGCCGAGGTGTTCTGGATGCATGGGAGTCGTTTCTGGAGTTTGATGGTGGACCCGGCATAGAGTGCATTGCCGTAGTCCAGTCGACTACTGACGAGGGCGTTGGTGACAGATTTTCTAGTTTCGGTGGGGAGCCACTTGAAGATTTTTAGCAGTAGGTGGAGTTTGTGAAAACAAGTCAAAGAGACAGCGTTGACTTGGCGGTCCATGGAAAGTGATGAGTTGAGGATGACGCCTAGATTTCGTTCATGGTGTGTTGGAGTTGGAGGGTGTCCGACGGCTGTGGGCCACCAGGAGTCATCCCATGCAGATTTGGTGGGTCCGAGGAGGAGGATTTCGGTGTTGTCAGTGTTGAGTTTGAGACGGTTGTTGTTAATCGAGGTGGCGATTGCTGTAAATCCTTCGTGGATGTTTTTCTTGGCAGTGGCGGGTGTGTGAGATGATTAACTGGGTGTCGTCAGCGTAGGAGATGATGTTGAGGTTGTGTTGTCGGACGATGGCGGCGAGGGGGGCCATATAGATGTTGAAGAGGGTGGGGCTAAGAGAAGAGCCTTGGGGTACGCCGCAGCTGATTGCTGTGGGATTGGAGGAGAATTGTGGGAATCTGACTTTCTGGGTTCTGCCGCTGAGGAAGGAGGTGATCCATTCCAGGGCCTTATTGCGGATGCCGGCATCGTGTAGGCGTGTGAGGAGGGTGCTGTGGTCTACAGTGTCGAATGCGGCTGAGAGGTCTAGAAGAATGAGGGCGGCAGTCTCTCCTTGGTCGAACAGGGCACGGATGTCGTCTGCGGCGGCGAGGAGGGCGGTCTCGGTGCTGTGATTGCTCCTGAAACCGGATTGGGAGGGGTCCAAGATGTGGTTGGTCTCGATGTGGTCAACAAGTTGTACGTTGATGGCCTTCTCGATTACTTTGACTGGAAAGGGGAGTAGAGAGATGGGACGGTAGTTTTTAGGATCTATGGGGTCAGCTGTGGGTTTCTTCAGCAGGGGTTTCAGCTCTGCGTGCTTCCAGTCATCTGGGAAGGTACCAGTTTTTAAGGAGCAGTTTATGGCGAGACAGAGTTCGTGGGCGAGGGTAAAACCCGCTTTGTTGTATATGTGGTGCGGGCATGGGTTGGAGGGTTCTCCGGAGGGGATAGATTTCATGATTCTGAGTGTGTCCTCCGTGGTGAGGGGGATCCAGGTAGTCTTTACTCTTATTTTCATTGTCTCACTCCTCTGTTGATATCTTGAGTAACATTCCTCAATATCTCTCCTTTGTTTTGTGTCACACTTTTGACCATGCTCTCTTACTTTATTTCCCAATATGTGTCTCCTGGTCAGTGTGTTTCTTCTAACCCTTTTACTAAATACTCCTGTTCTAGTAACCTTGTATCTGTGGCAGTTTTCCCTCCCACTACTAGGTGCCCCAACAAGTAATTATACTTGCAAGTTTGCAATAAAAGTCCTAAGGCTTTTGTTATCCAGTCTATTTCATAGCCCCCACTACTGAATGTGGTTTGAAAATTATGGAGTGGGTAGCTGAGAAATGAAAGTCACCCCTCCTTGCTTGGTGTTCCCCTGTAACTACCTTTTCCACAACCCCTTCTTACCCTCATGATTCTTTCCCCCATAATGATACTTTACCTAATGCCCAATTGTCCTCAGAGAACTGTCCTTTAGGTAAATGGGGACTAAACTGACATGTTGCCCTACTCCAAACTATAGCCAATCACACTGAGGGAAACTGCTATATTTGTGTACACATTCCTACTCATTATAGGGGGGTATTACTCTCATGGGTATTTATGTTGATTTGTTTACCTTTGATTTGTCTACTTTTATTCCTCCAGTTACACCATTGTTCAACCTATCAGACAATTTTATCTCCTAGGGAGGCACCTCATCATATGGTACTATCTGCAGGGAAATTGGCCAAGGTACAGTGCGGTTGGGTGCCTCCCTATGTGAGTATGTAATTTCCAGTAATGGCACTCATTTCCGGTTGGTAAATTCCTCTGGAATGATCCTGACTGTGAATCATAATCTCACTGGATTTTTTTTGTTTCCTCCAGGGCCCCAATTGTACTTTTGTTTCCCCATCCCTTGTACAATCTTTCCTTAACAGACCACCCCGTGGGTTGTATTGGATATGTGGACAGACAGCGGTGTCAGTCCTCGGTGGTAACTACAGGGAGTGCAGAATTATTAGGCAAGTTGTATTTTTGAGGATTAATTTTATTATTGAACAACAACCATGTTCTCAATGAACCCAAAAAACTCATTAATATCAAAGCTGAATATTTTTGGAAGTAGTTTTTAGTTTGTTTTTAGTTTTAGCTATTTTAGGGGGATATCTGTGTGTTCAGGTGACTATTACTGTGCATAATTATTAGGCAACTTAACAAAAAACAAATATATACCCATTTCAATTATTTATTTTTACCAGTGAAACCAATATAACATATCAGTGACCAATATAGCCACCTTTCTTTGCAAGGACACTCAAAAGCCTGCCATCCATTGATTCTGTCAGTGTTTTGATCTGTTCACCATCAACATTGCGTGCAGCAGCAACCACAGCCTCCCAGACACTGTTCAGAGAGGTGTACTGTTTTCCCTCCTTGTAAATCTCACATTTGATGATGGACCACAGGTTCTCAATGGGGTTCAGATCAGGTGAACAAGGAGGCCATGTCATTAGATTTTCTTCTTTTATACCCTTTCTTGCCAGCCACGCTGTGGAGTACTTGGACGCGTGTGATGGAGCATTGTCCTGCATGAAAATCATGTTTTTCTTGAAGGATGCAGACTTCTTCCTGTACCACTGCTTGAAGAAGGTGTCTTCCAGAAACTGGCAGTAGGACTGGGAGTTGAGCTTGACTCCATCCTCAACCCGAAAAGGCCCCACAAGTTCATCTTTGATGATTCCAGCCCAAACCAGTACTCCACCTCCACCTTGCTGGCGTCTGAGTCGGACTGGAGCTCTCTGCCCTTTACCAATCCAGCCACGGGCCCATCCATCTGGCCCATCAAGACTCACTCTCATTTCATCAGTCCATAAAACCTTAGAAAAATCAGTCTTGAGATATTTCTTGGCCCAGTCTTGACGTTTCAGCTTGTGTGTCTTGTTCAGTGGTGGTCGTCTTTCAGCCTTTCTTACCTTGGCCATGTCTCTGAGTATTGCACACCTTGTGCTTTTGGGCACTCCAGTGATGTTGCAGCTCTGAAATATGGCCAAACTGGTGGCAAGTGGCATCTTGGCAGCTGCACGCTTGACTTTTCTCAGTTCATGGGCAGTTATTTTGTGCCTTGGTTTTTCCACACGCTTCTTGCGACCCTGTTGACTATTTTGAATGAAACGCTTGATTGTTCGATGATCACGCTTCAGAAGCTTTGCAATTTTAAGAGTGCTGCATCCCTCTGCAAGATATCTCACTATTTTTGACTTTTCTGAGCCTGTCAAGTCCTTCTTTTGACCCATTTTGCCAAAGTAAAGGAAGTTGCCTAATAATTATGCACACCTGATATAGGGTGTTGATGTCATTAGACCACACCCCTTCTCATTACAGAGATGCACATCACCTAATATGCTTAATTGGTAGTAGGCTTTCGAGCCTATACAGCTTGGAGTAAGACAACATGCATAAAGAGGATGATGTGGTCAAAATACTCATTTGCCTAATAATTCTGCACTCCCTGTATACAGCCATCTGCTTCCTGAGTGTGGTAACCCCAGCCATCCGTGTTGTTCCCACGCTGCCCTTGGGCCCAATTCACAATAAACGTGAATCTGGAAGCTCTCTGCTCCCCCTTGTCCAACAGTATGCTGGAGATTCAACTGGTCGAGGTATCCTCCCGGCCGTTGATCTCTACCTGAATCATCAGAACATTATCATGTTGTCTGTGATTGTACAGACTTTCATGATGAGCGTGCAGGAGTTGTTCAGAGTGTGGCCCAAGAGTTGAAGCAGCTTAAACAACTAGCATTGCAGAATAGGATGGCACTTGATTATCTCCTGGTTTCCCGGGGGGGGGGGGGGTAATTTTGTGAGCAAAGAACGTTGTACCTATGTTACTGTTCAATCACTTAATTTGAGTCACCATCTCACAGTTATTAGGTCCCTATCCCAGGATGTCCAAGATGTGATTGATGACAAATTTGGCCTTGGAGGTATTTTTGACCATCTCTTTGATTGGCTACCTAATTTGGGATGGTTACGTTCCCTTTTTCTGTATGACATTGTTATTATAGTATACCTTATCCTGATGTGTTGCTGTATACAATGTGTACCTGGTTTAATCTCTACATGCAAGAGTGTTTTCTCTGTGTCTCATTCTTTCCCCAAATACTGATTCCCCTCTATCCATTTTAAATTTCCCCACCATATTGAGATCTCTCTTGACCCTGATATCTTCTGAGTTCACTTACTTCTCTCCTCCTCTATGTCTCTTCTGACCTCTTGATCTTACAATGTTATTGCCTAACCACCAGCTGTGCCCTAAATTTCCCTGTCTTATCCCTATGCAGGATGCACTATGTCCCTAGGATCGTCTAGAACTTTCCTACATTGGGAAACCAGCCATGGACAGACCTCGGACCATCATCTACCTTGATGGCCACCCCGGTCGTAGCCTGTCTGTGCTTTATTTTGCTTTCATATTGTATTACCTTATACTTACACTTTCTATGTTTCCTTCACAGTTGCAGAATTCCTTCACCTCCCAAATATGCCATGATACTGCCTGACCCACTATTTGCCATCAACTCTGCAAGAATGATGTGGATTGTTAATTGTTGTTAATAAATCTGGGAGGGGAAGTTTCTGCACTATGTCATGTCACACCGCACATATATATATATATATATATATATATATATATATATGAATGTTTAGGTAGTTGTCTACTCCAGCCAACGGCGCTTAGCATCCGGGAATAGCGGAATCGTCTACTACCTAACTTCACTCCTACCTTGTTTTTGCTTACCCTCTTGTAGTCCTGTGAACCATCTTGCAAGTGAGCACCCATGTACTAATAGCATTGTGATTGTCAAACGCCATGAGTCGCATTGACGTTTTGTGATCGTCGCACGTTGACATTTGCGATCAAAGGTTGTGGGTTCAAGTCCCACCAGAGTCGCCAAGTTACTGTCGTGAGTGAGCTTGTCTCAGGTGCAGTAATAAAGAGCTCCACACCAGACATTTATCAAACAAGGGCTCACCTCAGGAGAGGTAATCTTTATTACACTGTTGCAACAGTGTCCCAGCACAAAACACAGCAATGCAAGACTAACACATTTTCATCTACATGCTTTTTTTATACTATTACAGTTTCTTACAAAGCAGAGAGCTAATTGGCTGATAATAATTGGCTAATAAATTTCACGTGATTAGTGATAAGATATGCTTTCTTGGAATTTGGCCAGAGGCTAATTGGGTTGGAAAAATAATACTAGACAAAGAGGCCTTGCTTTTAAGATATTTAGAAAACAATCTATGAGAAAAGCCAAAACAAAGTTATATGTTTGTGTAACTTATTAGGTTAGAAGTAAGTTGTAAGAAAAATGCAGATACGTAGCTTATTAGGTTATAAGTGAATTGCTGGAAAATACAGAACTAATATAACTACAGCTTCAGAGAGGAGTTCAGTAAAAGAAAAGGAACAGTTTGGTTAAACATATAAAATAATGAAAATAGAATAAGCAGCTCATAACACCCTGCAGACAAAGAGTAGATCATCAATATATCTGCAATGGGCTACCAGGTTTTCCACCTATGATTGGGGGTAAACATATTGGTCTTCCCACACTGTCATGTATAAAATGTATAAATTGGCATAACTGGGTGCAAACCTAATGCTCATTGCAATTCTACTGATCTGTAAATAGAAGGCATCTTTGAACCAAAATAAGTTGATATCCAATCTTATCTCCATACCTTCCAACACTCTTCTGAGTTTATTTGTCATGTTTTCTGTAATATATTATTTACAGCTAATAACCCTTTATCTTTGTGTATGTTTGTGTACATGGAGGCAACATCGGCTGTAACCAACCAGTAATCATTTTGCCATTTAATATTATCTGAAATGTTTAGTACTCTTAAGGTATCTTTTAGATAGGATTTAGTTTTCACAACATATGGTTGTATGATTTTATCTATGTCCTCCAGCCATGATTTTTAAGAAACAACAACAGTTGTTTGGTATGAAATTCTGCTAATGGAAAAAAAAAGATGGAGCTTGAATCAAGATATTATCCAGGTAACAAATCTAGAAGCTGTTTACTTGTGGTTAAATTGTAATAGGTTTTTATTGTACATACAGTGACAGAAAATCATGCAAGGCCAAACATGCTTAGCAAAAAAATCCTACGAATGTCATGCCTATGAGGGCACTTCATCAGGGATTTGTGAGACCTTCCATTCAACTATCTTATAAACCATGTGGTTAACTGATTACGTGCTAGTTAATATTGCACAAGAAAAACTGTGTAAATGCAAAAGTACATAGTTAGGCTTTTTTTAAACCTTGCCAAAGCAACCTGGGCATTCTTAAGTCAAAGTTATATCAGAAATAACATAAATAATGTAACAAAGGTGAAGCCCTAATAGTATATCATTTTAAAGGTATAAAAATAGAATAGATAAGTATACATATAAATGGGCTGTCACCATTTCGACAATGTTACTATGCCCAGGAGTTTCAATAAGGTAAAATAAAAAAAGGGAATAAAAATACAGGAAAAGGGAATGGAATTAAAACATCTGTTTTGGAAGTACTACATATAGATATATACATTCTCACAAATCTACATAAATATAGTATTATAAAATAAATGGTTCAACACTCATACACATAGGGGCTGAATTATCAATGTCTGGCGGACATGATACGCTGTAGCGTATCATGTCTGCCAGACATCGCTGAATGCCTCCAGTATACGCTGTCAGCATTTAACATTGCACAAGCAGTGCTAGTGAATTGCTTGTGCAATGCCGCCCCCTGATTGTATTCAATCGGGTGGATTGCTGTCTACCACTCAGAGGCAGCGGATCCAGTTAAGGAGCAGCGAGCCTGAAGGTTCGTGCAGAAACGGGCCATTCGGCCCTTGATAATTCGACCCCATAATGTATAACGACATAACAGTATTTTATGTTGCAATATAATAAAACATTATTATTATTATCGGTTATTAGTAGAGCGCCAACAGATTCCGCAGTGCTATAAACAAAGGCGGAGTACAACAAAACAATTATAGGGATCAAATGGGTAGAGGGCCCTGCCAAGAGTTGCACTGTTGTAGTCAGCTCTTAAGAAGGTGATCTACAAACAGCTAGACTCTTAGGCTTACATGCTAAGGGGTTTCAGGGGATAGCAATGGAGGAGAGGAACTGGTATAAAGAAAGGTTAACATAGGTTGTATGCATCCCTGAACAGTCTTTAGGGAGCAATTGAAGCTTTTAAAACTAGAAGAGAGTCTTGTGGAGCGAGGCAGAGAGTTCCACAAGATGGGAGCCAGTCTGGAGAAGTACTGTAAACTGGAGTGTGATGAGGTGACAAGAGAGGAGGAGAGTAGGAGGTCATGAACAGAGCAAAGGGGACGGGAGGGAGAGTATCTGGAGACAAGTTCTGAGATATAGGGGGAAGCAGTGCAGTAGGCAAGAGGAAGCCAGTGAAGGGATTGGCAGAGAGGTTCAGCAGATGAAGAGCGACGTGTAAGGAAGATGAGTCCGGCAGAGGCATTCATTATGGGTTGTAAAGGAGCTAGGCGGCAGGTGAGGAGACCAGAAAGGACAGAGTTGCAGTAATCGATGCGGGAAAGAATGAGAGAGTGGATTAAAATCTTAGTTGTGTCTTGTGTAAGGAAGTATCTAATTTTAGAGATGTTTTTAAGGTGGAAGCGGCAGGCTTTAGCCAATGACTGAATGTGAGGAGTGAAAGAAAGATCTAAGTCAAATGTGACCCCAAGACATCGGGCATGCGGGGTAGGGGTAATGATGGAGTTGTCGACAGTTATAGAGAGATTGGGGGTGGAGAGTTTAGAAGAAGGGGGGAAAATAAGGAGCTCAGTTTTGGAGAGATTTAGCTTGAGGTAGTGAGAGGACATCCAGTTAGAGATGTGAGAGAGACAGTTAGTGACATGGGTTAGCAAGGAAGGAGATAGGTCTGGTGCAGAGAAGTAGATTTGGGTGTCGTCGGCATACAAATGATATTGTAAACCGTGGGACTTTATTAGAGAACCTAGTGATGACGTGTAGATTGAGAAGAGAAGTGGACTGAGGACAGAGCCTTGCGGTACTCCGACAGAAAGTGGTGACGGGGCAGAGGAGGCCCCAGAGAAGGCTACACTAAAGGTACGGTTTGACAGGTAGGAAGAGAGCCACAAGAGGGCTGTGTCACAGATGCCGAAGGATTGGAGGGTTTGGAGCAAAAGAGGGTGGTCAACAGTGTCAAAGGCTGCGGACAGATCAAGGAGGATAAGCAGAGAGAAGTGGCCTTTTGATTTTGCTGTAAGTAGGTCATTGGTAACCTTAACAATTGCTGTCTCTGTGGAGTGATGGGGACGAAATCCAGATTGCAATGGGTCAAGGAGGGAGTTTATTGTAAGGAAATGGGATAGGCGTGCATAAGATAGTTTTTCGAGAAGCTTTGATGCAAGAGGGAGGAGGGAAATAGGGCGGTAGTTGGATGGGGAGGTAGGATCAAGGGAAGGTTTTTTGACCAGTGCATGTTTCAGCGATGAGGGAAATATACCGGTGCTGAGGGAGAGGTTGAAAGTGTGTATGAGTATAGGGGTAAGGGTGGCAGAGATGGAGAGTAGTAGCTGTGAGGGGATAGGGTCAAGGGGACAGGTAGTGAGGTGAGAGCACAGTATAAGTGCCAAAACTTTATCCTCAGTAACAGAGGAGAATGAGCTAAGATTAAGGTTATATGGGTTGTGTTTTATTGAGAGCATTTGAGGGGGTGAGAGAATGGAATTATGTTGAGATGGAGTTGATTTTGTTATTGAAGTGGTTGGCAAAGTCTTGAGCTGACAGAGAAGTTGTACTAGGAGGTGGGGGAGGGCGGAGAAGAGTATTGAAAGTGGAGAACAAACGTTTTGGGTTTGAAGAAAGATAAACAATAGCAAATATTCATCTGTTCATTTACTTTCTCACATTATATTCCTGCGTTTGCACCTAGTCAATAGCTTGAAAAGAGAACAAATCCCTTGTTCTTTGGTTAGCATGTGCTGCAAGTGTCTTGCTACTGGTGTTCTAGGAGGCTCAGTCTGAATGGAGTTATGTTCCCTAATACAATCCTTGAGAAAGCGAGTGGTGCGACCTGTGTATTGTTTCTGTTCACGACCTGTTTGTTTCAAGCGCTTTCAACCTTTTAGCAATTACTTAAACCTAGCTATGTTTCTCTGACACTGCTTCCATTCCTGCTGTCACACACAGTGGTCTCCACTTTAGCCACACACCTAGGCCAGGTGAGAGACATGGTGGCGGTGTTACTCTCCCCCACCTGCTCCTATCAGTACCTATCCTCATTTCCATCTCTTTTTTTCTTCCTTTGAAGTCCACTGCATTCGCCTGTTCTCCCCCCTCTCTCTCAGAGTTGCAGTTATTTATCGCCCCCTGGACCAACCTCCCAATTCCTTGACAATTTTGCTGTCTGGCTTCCTTACTTTCTCTCTACAAATACACCTACTCTAATCCTAGGGGCTTTAACATCCCCATTGACAACCCATCTGCCGCTGCTGCCCCTAAACATGTAATGATGCTGTACCTTTAACTCTCCACCCCTCTTTTCTCCTAAGATACTTAACCTCACTTCCTTTGAGCAGACATTGCTTGAGTATTTTGTTAATAAGTCTAGTTGTTTCTTTACTCTGGATTTAACAACTACAATTCAGGCTACCTTTTCAAAAGTATTTTGGGAACCTGTGACGGACTTCCCCGCTACCCCGACTGGGTAGAGCCGTCGACTGGGTCCTTCCTCTGCCTGGAACAAGTGGCCATGTAGCCCAGGAAAGTGATTTCTATGTAGCTCAGGAAATTGATTTTAGCTGGAGCTCACCCAAATAACTAGACAGACTAGCCTTAAGGTGAACAAGAACTGATTTTATTGAAAACATGCACTCCTTTTATACAGACAGCTCATCTTGATAAGACCCTGGACAATCCCACTATTTTCCCGCCATTCCCGCCCCTCCAGACAGCCCGGCACCTCCATAGGAGCCACAGTCCCACATAATCCCAATACATATGGGTGGCAGTTTTGGGGTGATCCCGGTAATCCCGGTGGCACTTCCAGGGTGTCATTTTAAAGCTCCCCAGGTCCCCAGATTTCACAGTCCAAAAATCAGCATGATTCGTTACTGGGGACAGGAGTTACAGTCCATTGAAGTTATGGGGTTAGGGGTGTCCAAAACCCCCGGTTCCCAAAGGAGCTCCCCTCCGGCAATTCCACCAACCCTTGTACTCCCCAGGGACTACTAATCCCAAAAAGATCGGAGCTCTTGGGCACATGGTTGCTAGAGCGACCTGGGTTAAAGTTAGCGGGTGCTCTGCTGTCCTGTGGCCGACCGGGAGTTCCAGGAGCCTGGCCAGCCTGAGAGGGGTTAGGCCGGTGTCCGTTGTGAGGCAGCCGACCGGGAGTTCCAGGAGCCCGGCCAGCCTAGGAGGGTTTTCCTGGTCATACACCAACTTTTCTCTGAACACAAAAACAAGCCAACACAAAGCAAAGAAACAGCTTCCAGAGATGGTGGTTGCGCTGAGGAGCCAAAAACCACTGAGAAACAACAGGGGTGAGGTTGTAGGGGGTTGGGGATAGCCTTAGCCATCTGGTATCCGTGACAGAACCTTTATTCAGTTTCCTTTTGATTTAAACAGTGATTTATTTGCTGTTAATCCTCAAGTCATTCCTGAGTGATTTCCTGTGCCTATCAGCCTCTTTATGGCTTCTGACCTCCTGTCAGCTTGTTAGGAATCCTGTTTACAAGGAACTTTGTGAAACTACATAGATCTCTGAAGCAGCTGGGATATTTGGATAACAAGCCTCCATTTAAAAAACTGCAATCCTCTTCATTTCAGCTCTCTGTTGTTCATCCGATTGCAGCTACTTTCAAGCCTGTAACCGCAAGTATAACTTTTGTATAAGGAATTAACTGACATTGTTTGTATGCTTGCTTGAACTTTTACTGCACTATATATTTCTGTGCTTTGCTTGAAACAAACCTCTTGTTCTCACATACAGATACATTGTATTAATTTTCCTGAACTCTAAAGTGAAATACAAAGTATCTATTCTTTGACGTATATTTGCATTCCCTGCTTGTCTCTGCACAATTTGTTTTCATGTTAAATGAGAACCCATTCATCACTCAATTAACTCTGCTGATTTTTATTCATTGCGAAGGTTAATAACATTTTTCCTTAGGCGCAAATCTCAGCTACAAAACTATAATTTATAAACAAAAGGTTTATCAGACATAGAGGGGTACTTATCAAGCCGTCTACTTTACCTGCCTTCGCCGGTCCAATACGCCCGCCTAAGCTCGCCTACCATCGCCGCCGCGGACCTGAATACGTTCGCCTAAGTTATAAAAAAAGCTGTCAAAAAGCCGCGCACCAAGTACGGGGCGATGAGCAGCGGATTGTGATAGTTATCACTCATCCGATCTCGCTGCTCTTCGGCTTTTTGACAGCTTTATTCACAAGCTGTCACTAAGCACCCACACTAAACTACACTGTTCTACACCCTATACCAGCGCCCCCGGAGCCCCCCGCAACAAAATAAAGTTACTAACCCCTAAACCGCCACTCCTAGACCCCGCCGCAACTCTTATAAATGTATTAACCCCTAAACTGCCACTCCCGGACACCGCCGCCACCTACATTATACCTAGTAACTCCCTATCCTGCCCCCCCTATACCGCCGCCACCTATAATAAATTTATTAACCCCATTCTGTGGATTCCGGACCTCGCCGCAACTAAATAAATAGTTTAACCCCTAAACCACCACTCCCGGACCCCGCCGCAACCTATCTTAAACTTATTAACGCCTAATCTGCCCCCCCTACACCGTCGCCACCTATAATAAATTTATTAACCCCTATCCTGCCCCCCCTACACCGCCGCCACTGTAATAAAATGATTAACCCCTATCCTGCCCCCCTACACCGCCGCAACTCTAATAAAAATGATTAACCCCTAAACCTAAGTCTAACATTAACCCTAACACCCCCCTACCTTAAATATTAATTTAATAAATATAAATACATTTAACTCTTATTAACTAAATGAATCCTATTTAAAACTAAATACTTACCTTTAAAATAAACCCTAATATAGCTATAATATAAATAATAATTATATTGTAGCTATCTTAGGATTTATTTTTATTTTACAGGCAAATTTCAATTTATTTTAACTAGGTACAATAGCTATTAAATAGTTATTAACTATTTAATAGCTACCTAGTTAAAATAAAGAGAAATTTACCTGTAAAATAAAAACTAACCTAAGTTACAATTACACCTAACACTACACTATACTTAAATAAATTATTCCTATTTAAAACTAAATACTTACCTGTAAAATAAACCCTAAGATAGCTACAATGTAATTAATAATTACATTGTAGCTATTTTAGGATTTATATTTATTTTACAGGTAACTTTGTATTTATTTTAGCTAGTTAGAATTGCTATTAAATAGTTATTAACTATTTAATAACTACCTAGCTAAAAGAAATACAAAATTACCTGTAAAATAAATCCTAACCTAAGTTACAATTAAACCTAACACTACACTATCATTAAATTAATTAAATTAATTAGCTACAAATAACTACAATTAAATACAATTAAATAAACTAACTAAAGTACAAAAAATAAAAAAAGCTAAGTTACAAAAAATAAAAAAAATAAGTTACAAACATTTCAAAAATATTACAACAATTTTAAACTACTTACACCTAATCTAAGCCCCCTAATAAAATAACAAAGTGCCCCAAAAAAAATTCCCTACCCTATTCTACATTAAAAAGTAAACAGCTCTTTTGCCTTACCAGCCCTTAAAAGGGCCTTTTGCGGGGCATGCCCCAAAGAATTCAGCTCTTTTGCCTGTAAAAAAAAAATACAACCCCCCCAACATTAAACCCCCCCACCCACATACCCCTAATCTAACCCAAACCCCCCTTAAATAAACCTAACACTACCCCCCTGAAGATCATCCTACCTTGAGCCGTGTTCAGCCAGCCGACCACCGAAGGAACCGAAGAGGAGATCCGGAGCGGCAGAAGTCATCATCCAGGCAGCGCTGAAGAAATCTTCCATCTGATGAAGTCATCATCCAGGCAGCGCTGAAGAAAGCCTGTAACCGCAAGTATAACTTTTGTATAAGGAATAAACTGACATTGTTTGTATGCTTGCTTGAACTTTTACTGCACTATCTATTTCTGTGCTTTGCTTGAAACAAACCTCTTGTTCTCACATACAGATACATTGTATTAATTTTCCTGAACTCTAAAGTGAAATACAAAGTATCTATTCTTTGACGTATATTTGCATTCCCTGCTTGTCTCTGCACAATTTGTTTTCATGTTAAATGAGAACCCATTCATCACTCAATTAACTCTGCTGATTTTGTTCATTGCGAAGGTTAATAACATTTTTCCTTAGACGCAAATCTCAGCTACAAAACTATAATTTATAAACAAAAGGTTTATCAGACATAGAGGGGTACTTATCAAGCCGTCTACTTTACCTGTCTTCGCCAGTCCAATACGCCCGCCTACCATCGCCGCCGCGGACCTGAATACGTTCGCCTAAGTTATAAAAAAAAGCTGTCAAAAAGCCGCGCACCAAGTACGGGGCGATGAGCAGCGGATTGTGATAGTTATCACTCATCCGATCTCGCTGCTCTTCGGCTTTTTGACAGCTTTATTCACAAGCTGTCACTAAGCACCCACACTAAACTACACTGTTCTACACCCTATACCGGCGCCCCCGGAGCCCCCTGCAACTAAATAAAGTTACTAACCCCTAAACCGCCACTCCTAGACCCAGCCGCAACTCTTATAAATGTATTAACCCCTAAACCGCCGCTCCCGGACACCGCCGCCACCTACATTATACCTAGTAACTCCCTATCCTGCCCCCCCTATACCGCCGCCACCTATAATAAATTTATTAACCCCTATTCTGTGGATTCCGGACCTCGCCGCAACTAAATAAATAGTTTAACCCCTAAACCACCACTCCCGGACCCCGCCGCAACCTATCTTAAACTTATTAACGCCTAATCTGCCCCCCCTACACCGTCGCCACCTATAATAAATTTATTATCCCCTATCCTGCCCCCCCTACACCGCCGCCACTGTAATAAAATGATTAACCCCTATCCTGCCCCCCTACACCGCCGCAACTCTAATAAAATGATTAACCCCTAAACCTAAGTCTAACACTAACCCTAACACCCCCCTAACTTAAATATTAATAAAATAAATGTAAATAAATGTAACTCTTATTAACTAAATGAATCCAATTTAAAACTAAATACTTACCTTTAAAATAAACCCTAATATAACTATAATATAAATAATAATTATATTGTAGCTATCTTAGGATTTATTTTTATTTTACAGGCAAATTTCAATTTATTTTAACTAGGTACAATAGCTATTAAATAGTTATTAACTATTTAATAGCTACCTAGTTAAAATAAAGAGAAATTTACCTGTAAAATAAAAACTAACCTAAGTTACAATTACACCTAACACTACACTATACTTAAATAAATTATTCCTATTTAAAACTAAATACTTACCTGTAAAATAAACCCTAAGATAGCTACAATGTAATTAATAATTACATTGTAGCTATTTTAGGATTTATATTTATTTTACAGGTAACTTTGTATTTATTTTAGCTAGTTAGAATTGTTATTAAATAGTTATTAACTATTTAATAACTACCTAGCTAAAAGAAATACAAAATTACCTGTAAAATAAATCCTAACCTAAGTTACAATTAAACCTAACACTACACTATCATTAAATTAATTAAATTAATTAGCTACAAATAACTACAATTAAATACAATTAAATAAACTAACTAAAGTAGAAAAAATAAAAAAAGCTAAGTTACAAAAAATAAAAAAATAAGTTACAAACATTTCAAAAATATTACAACAATTTTAAGCTACTTACACCTAATCTAAGCCCCCTAATAAAATAACAAAGTGCCCCAAAATAAAAAAAATTCCCTACCCTATTCTACATTAAAAAGTAAACAGCTCTTTTGCCTTACCAGCCCTTAAAAGGGCCTTTTGCGGGGCATGCCCCAAAGAATTCAGCTCTTTTGCCTGTAAAAAAAAAAATACAACCCCCCCAACATTAAAACCCACCACCCACATACTCCTAATCTAACCCAAACCCCCCTTAAATAAACCTAACACTACCCCCCTGAAGATCATCCTACCTTGAGCCGTGTTCAGCCAGCCGACCACCGATGGAACCGAAGAGGAGATCCGGAGCGGCAGAAGTCATCATCCAGGCAGCGCTGAAGAAATCTTCCATCTGATGAAGTCATCATCCAGGCGGCGCTGAAGAAATCTTCCATCCGATTAAGTCATCATTCAGGCGGCGCTGAAGAAATCTTCCATCCGATGAAGTCATCATCCAGCCGGCGTCTTCAATCTTCATCCATCCGGAGCGGAGCAGAGCCATCTTCAGAGGAGCCTACGTGGATCCATCCTCTTCTTCCCGACGACTAACGACGAATGACGGTACCTTTAAGTGACGTCATCCAAGATGGCGTCACTCAAATTCCGATTGGCTGATAGGATTCTATCAGCCAATCAGAATTAAGGTAGAAAAATCTGATTGGCTGATTGAATCAGCCAATCAGATTCAAGTTCAATCCGATTGGCTGATTGAAGACGCCGCCTGGATGATGACTTCATCGGATGGAAGATTTCTTCAGCACCGCCTGGATGATGACTTCATCGGATTTTAGATTTCTTCAGCGCTGCCTGGATGATGACTTCTGCCGCTCCAGATCTCCTCTTCGGTTCCATCGGTGGTTGGCTGGCTGAACACGGCTAAAGGTAGGATGTTCTTCAGGGGGGTAGTGTTAGGTTTATTTAAGGGGGGTTTGGGTTAGATTAGGGGTATGTGGGTGGTGGGTTTTAATGTTCGGGGGGGGTGTTGTATTTTTATTTTACAGGCAAAAGAGCTGTTTTCTTTGGGGCATGCCCCGCAAAAGGCCCTTTTAAGGGCTGGTAAGGCAAAAGAGCTGTTTACTTTTTAATGTAGAATAGGGTAGGGAATTTTTTTATTTTGGTGGGCTTTGTTATTTTATTAGGGGGATTAGATTAGGTGTAAGTAGCTTAAAATTGTTGTAATATTTTTTAAATGTTTGTAACTTATTTTTTTTATTTTTTGTAACTTAGCTTTTTTTATTTTTTGTACTTTAGTTAGTTTATTTAATTGTATTTAATTGTAGTTATTTGTAGCTAATTAATTTAATTAATTTAATGATAGTGTAGTGTTAGGTTTAATTGTAATTTAGGTTAGGATTTATTTTACAGGTAATTTTGTATTTCTTTTAGCTAGGTAGTTATTAAATAGTTAATAACTATTTAATAACTATTCTAACTAGCTAAAATAAATACAAAGTTACCTGCAAAATAAATATAAATCCTAAAATAGCTACAATGTAATTATTAATTACATTGTAGCTATCTTAGGGTTTATTTTACAGGTAAGTATTTAGTTTTAAATAGGAATAATTTATTTAAGTATAGTGTAGTGTTAGGTGTAATTGTAACTTAGGTTAGTTTTTATTTTACAGGTAAATTTCTCTTTATTTTAACTAGGTAGCTATTAAATAGTTAATAACTATTTAATAGCTATTGTACCTAGTTAAAATAAATTGAAATTTGCCTGTAAAATAAAAATAAATCCTAAAATAGCTACAATATAATTATTATTTATATTGTAGCTATATTAGGGTTTATTTTAAAGGTAAGTATTTAGTTTTAAATAGGATTCATTTAGTTAATAAGAGTTAAATTTATTTAGATTTATTTAATTAATATTTAAGTTTGGGGGGTGTTAGGGTTAGTGTTAGACTTAGGTTTAGGGGTTAATCATTTTATTACAGTGGCGGCGGTGTAGGGGGGGCAGGATAGGGGTTAATACATTTATTAGAGGTGGCGACGGTGTAGGGGGGGGCAGATTAGGGATTAATAAATTTAATATAGGTTGCGGCGGGGTCCAGGAGCGGCGGTTTTGGGGTTAAACTATTTATTTAGGTGCGGTGAGGTACGGGATCGGCAGGATAGGGGTTAATAATAGACATGTGCGGTTCGTTTCGGATTTATTCGGAAATTCAGAAAATTCGGTAAATTCGGAGATTCGGATCGATTCGGATTTCCGAATTAAAATACTTCCGAATCTACCGAATGAATCCGAAATAGCTGCCGTATCTCCGAATAAATCCGAATTAGCTCGGTAAAATTCGGCATTTCCCCATAGGAAACAATGGGAGTTTCGGCTGAAAAAAAAACTAACACCGCACTACCGCAGCTCGATTGTTTCCTATGGGGAAACACTAAGTCTGCACCTAACACCCTAACATGTACCCCGAGTCTCTAAACACCCCTAATCTGACACTTATTAACCCCTAATCTGCCGCCCCCGCTATCGCTGACACCTGCATTATTTTATTAACCCCTAATCTGCCGACCGAATATCGCCGCCACCTACATTATAGCTATTAACCCCTAATCTGCTGTCCCTAACACCGCCGACCCCTACATTATAGTTATTAACCCCTAATCTGCCCCCCCAACGTCGCCGCAATCTAACTACAAGTATTAACCCCTAATCTGCCGACCCGATATCACCGCCGCCTACATTATAGCTATTAACCCCTAATCTGCTGTCCCTAACACCGCCGACCCCTACATTATAGTTATTAACCCCTAATCTGCCCCCCAACGTCTCCGCAATCTAACTACAAGTATTAACCCCTAATCTGCCGACCCGATATCGCCGCCACCTACATTATAGCTATTAACCCCTAATCTGCTGTCCCTAACACCGCCGACCCCTACATTATAGTTATTAACCCCTAATCTGCACCCCCAACGTCGCCGCCATCTAACTACAAGTATTAACCCCTAATCTGCCGACCCGATATCGCCGCCGCCTACATTATAGCTATTAACCCCTAATCTGCTGTCCCTAACATCGCCGACCCCTACATTATAGTTATTAACCCCTAATCTGCCCCTCCCAACGTCGCCGCAATCTAACTACAAGTATTAACCCCTAATCTGCCGACCGCAAATCGCCGCCACTATAATAAATGTATTAACCCCTAAACCGCCGCACTCCCGCCTCGCAAACACTATAATACATTTTATTAACCCCTAATCTGCCCTCCCTAACATCGCCGCCACCTACCTACAATTATTAACCCCTAATCTCCTGCCCACAACGTCGCCGCTACTATAATAAGGTTATTAACCCCTAAACCTAAGTCTAACCCTAACACTAACACCCCCTAACTTAAATATAATTTAAATAAAACAAAATAAATTTACTATAGTTAAATAAATGAATCCTATTTAAAACTAAATACTTACCTGTAAAATAAACCCTAAGCTAGCTACAATATAACTAATAGTTACATTGTAGCTATTTTAGCATTTATATTTATTTTACAGGCAACTTTGTATTTATTTTAACTAGGTACAATAGCTATTAAATAGTTATTGACTAATTAATAGCTACCTAGTTAAAATAATTACAAAATTACCTGTAAAATAAATCCTAACCTAAGTTACAATTAAACCTAACACTACACTATCATTAAATAAATTAACTACAAGTATCTATAATTATCTACAATTAAATAAACTAAAGTACAAAAAAAAACACTAAATTACAAAAAAACAAACACTAAATTACAAAAAATAAAAAAATATTACAAGAATTTTAAACTAATTACACCTAATCTAAGCCCCCTAATAAAATAACAAAGCCCCCCAAAATAAAAAAAATGCCCTACCCTATACTAAATTACAAAAGTTAACAGCTCTATTACCTTACCAACCCTTAAAAGGGCCTTTTGCGGGGCATGCCCCAAAGAAAACAGCTCTTTTGCCTGTAAAAAAAAACACAATACCCCCCCCCACATTACAACCCACCACCCACATACCCCTACTCTAACCCAAACCCCCCTTAAATAAACCTAACACTACCCCCCTGAAGATCTCCCTACCTTGAGTCGTGTTCACCCAGCCGGGCCGAAGTCTTCATCCGATAGGGCAGAAGAGTACATCCAGACCGGCAGAAGTCTTCATCCAAGCGGGGCAAGAAGAGGTCTTCCATCCATCATACAAGTACCAAAATACAAACAAACACTAAATTACCAAAAATAATAAAATATTACAATAATTTTAAACTAATTACACCTAATCTAAGCCCCCTACTAGCTATTAATATAGCTACAATATAACTAATAGTTACATTGTAGCTATTTTAGGATTTATATTTATTTTACAGGCAACTTTGTATTTATTTTAACTAGGTACAATAGTTATTAAATAGTTAATAACTATTTAATAACTACCTAGCAAAAATAAATACAAATTTACCTGTAAAATAAATCCTAACCTAAGTTACAATTACACCTAACACTACACTATCATTAAATTAATTAAATAAATGAATCCTATTTAAAACTAAATACTTACCTGTAAAATAAACCCTAATATAGCTGCAATATAACTAATAGTTACATTGTAGCTATTTTAGCATTTATATTTATTTTACAGGCAACTTTGTATTTATTTTAACTAGGTTCAATAGCTATTAAATAGATATTGACTATTTAATAGCTACCTAGTTAAAATAATTACAAAATTACCTGTAAAATAAATCCTAACCTAAGTTACAATTAAACCTAACACTACACTATCATTAAATAAATTAACTACAAGTACCTACAATTAAATAAACTAAACTAAAGTACAAAAACCCCCCCACTAAATTACAAAAAATAAAAAAATATTACAAGAATTTTAAACTAATTACACCTAATCTAAGCCCCCTAATAAAATAACAAAGCCCCCCAAAATAAAAAAATGCCCTACCCTATACTAAATTAAAAAAGTTAACAGCTCTATTACCTTACCAGCCCTTAAAAGGGCCTTTTGCGGGGCATGCCCCAAAGAAAGCAGCTCTTTTGCCTGTAAAAAAAAAACACAATACCCCCCCCACATTACAACCCACCACCCACATACCCCTACTCTAACCCAAACCCCCCTTAAATAAACCTAACACTACCCCCCTGAAGATCTCCCTACCTTGAGTTGTGTTCACCCAGCCGGGCCGAAGTCTTCATCCGATGGGGCAGAAGAGGACATCCAGACCGGCAGAAGTCTTCATCCAAGCGGGGCAAGAAGATGTCTTCCATCCATCAGAAAAGTACCAAAAAACAAACAAACACTAAATTACCAAAAATAATTAAATATTACAATCATTTTAAACTAATTACACCTAATCTAAGCCCCCTACTAGCTATTAATATAGCTACAATATAACTAATAGTTACATTGTAGCTATTTTAGGATTTATATTTATTTTACAGGCAACTTTGTATTTATTTTAACTAGGTACAATAGTTATTAAATAGTTAATAACTATTTAATAACTACCTAGCTAAAATAAATACAAATGTACCTGTAAAATAAATCCTAACCTAAGTTACAATTACACCTAACACTACACTATCATTAAATTAATTAAATAAATGAATCCTATTTAAAACTAAATACTTACCTGTAAAATAAACCCTAATATAGCTACAATATAACTAATAGTTACATTGTAGCTATTTTAGCATTTATATTTATTTTACAGTCAACTTTGTATTTATTTTAACTAGGTACAATAGCTATTAAATAGATATTTACTGTTTAATAGCTACCTAGTTAAAATAATTACAAAATTACCTGTAAAATAAATCCTAACCTAAGTTACAATTAAACCTAACACTACACTATCATGAAATAAATTAAATAAATTAACTACAAGTACCTACAATTAAATGCAATGAAATAAACTAAACTAAAGTACAAAAAACAAACACTAAATTACAAGAAATAAAAAAAATTACAAGAATTTTAAACTAATTACACATACAGGCCCATTTATCAAGCTCCGTATGGAGCTTGAAGGGCCGTGTTTCTGGCGAGTCTTCAGACTCGCCAGAAACACAACTTATGAAGCAGCGGTCAAAAGACCGCTGCTCCATAACCCTGTCCGCCTGCTCTGAACAGGCGGACAGGAATCGCCAGACATCAACCCGATCGAATACGATCGGGTTGATTGACAGCTCCCTGCTGGCGGCCGATTGGCCGCGAGTCAGCAGGGGGCGGCGTTGCACCAGCAGCTCTTGTGAGCTGCTGGTGCAATGTTAAATGCGGAGAGCGTATTGCTCTCCGCATTTAGCGAGGTCTTGCGGACCTGATCCGCAGTGTCGGATCAGGTCCGCAAGACCTTTGATAAATGGGCCTGCTAATCTAAGCCCCCTAATAAAATAACAAAGCCCCCCAAAATAAAAAAATGCCCTACCCTATACTAAATTACAAAAGTTAACAGCTCTATTACCTTACCAGCCCTTAAAAGGGCCTTTTGCGGGGGCATGCCCCAAAGAAAACAGCTCTTTTGCCTGTAAAAAAAACACAATACCCCCCCCACATTACAACCCACCACCCACATACCCCTACTCTAACCCAAACCCCCTTAAATAAACCTAACACTACCCCCCTGAAGATCTCCCTACCGTGTCTTCACCCAGCGGGCCGAAGTCTTCATCCGATGGGGCAGAAGAGGACTTCCAGACCGGCAGAAGTCTTCATCCAAGCGGGGCAAGAAGAGGTCTTCCATCCATCAGAAGTCTTGATCCAGGCGGCATCTTCTCTGTTCATCCATCCGGAGCGGAGCGGGAGCATCCTGAAGAGACATCCGACGCGGAGCATCCTCTTCTTTCTTGATCCGACGACTAAATGACTGTACCTTTAAGTGACGTCATCCAAGATGGCATCCCTTGAATTCCGATTGGCTGATAGGATTCTATCAGCCAATCGGAATTAAGGTAGGAATATTCTGATTGGCTGATGGAATCAGCCAATCAGATTCAAGTTCAATCAAGTTCAATCCGATTGGCTGATCCAATCAGCCAATCAGATTGACCTCACATTCTATTGGCTGTTCCGATCAGCCAATAGAATGCGAGGTCAATCTGAACAGAGAAGATGCCGCCTGGATCAAGACTTCTGATGGATGGAGATCTTCAAGGGGGTAGTGTTAGGTTTATTTAAGGGGGGGTTGGGTTAGAGTAGGGGTATGTGGGTGGTGGGTTGTAATGTGGGGGGGGGGTATTGTGTTTTTTTTTACAGGCAAAAGAGCTGTTTTCTTTGGGGCATGCCCCGCAAAAGGCCCTTTTAAGGGCTGGTAAGGTAATAGAGCTGTTAACTTTTGTAATTTAGTATAGGGTAGGGCATTTTTTTTATTTTGGGGGGCTTTGTTATTTTATTAGGGGGCTTAGATTAGGTGTAATGAGTTTAAAATTCTTGTAATATTTTTTTATTTTTTGTAATTTAGTGTTTGTTTTTTTGTACTTTAGTTTAGTTTATTTCATTGTATTTAATTGTAGGTACTTGTAGTTAATTTATTTAATTTATTTCATGATAGTGTAGTGTTAGGTTTAATTGTAACTTAGGTTAGGATTTATTTTACAGGTAATTTTGTAATTATTTTAACTAGGTAGCTATTAAACAGTAAATATCTATTTAATAGCTATTTTACCTAGTTAAAATAAATACAAAGTTGCCTGTAAAATAAATAACATAATTTATGTAATAACTTACCTGATAAATTCATTTCTTTCATATTAGCAAGAGTCCATGAGCTAGTGACGTATGGGATATACATTCCTACCAGGAGGGGCAAAGTTTCCCAAACCTTAAAATGCCTATAAATACACCCCTCACCACACCCACAATTCAGTTTAACGAATAGCCAAGAAGTGGGGTGATAAGAAAAAAGTGCGAAAGCATATAAAATAAGGAATTGGAATAATTGTGCTTTATACAAAAAAATCATAACCACCACAAAAAAGGGCGGGCCTCATGGACTCTTGCTAATATGAAAGAAATGAATTTATCAGGTAAGTTCTTACATAAATTATGTTTTCTTTCATGTAATTAGCAAGAGTCCATGAGCTAGTGACGTATGGGATAATGACTAGCCAAGATGTGGATCTTTCCACGCAAGAGTCACTAGAGAGGGAGGAATAAAATAAAGACAGCCAATTCCTGCTGAAAATAATCCACACCCAGAATAAAGTTTAATGAAAAACATAAGCAGAAGATTCAAACTGAAACCACTGCCTGAAGTACTTTTCTACCAAAAACTGCTTCAGATGAAGAAAACACATCAAAATGGTAGAATTTAGTAAAAGTATGCAAAGAGGACCAAGTTGCTGCTTTGCAAATCTGATCAACCGAAGCTTCATTCCTAAACGCCCAGGAAGTAGAAACTGACCTAGTAGAATGAGCTGTAATCCTTCGAGGCGGAATTTTATCCGACTCGACATAGGCATGATGAAATAAAGATTTCAACCAAGATGCCAAAGAAATGGCAGAAGCTTTCTGGCCTTTTCTAGAACCGGAAAAGATGACAAATAGACTAGAAGTCTTTCGGAAAGACTTAGTAGCTTCAACATAATATTACAAAGCTCTAACAGCATCCAAAGAATGCAATGATTTCTCCTTAGAATTCATAGGATTAGGACATAATGAAGGAACCACAATTTCTCTACTAATGTTGTTAGAATTCACAACCTTAGGTAAAAAATTCAAAAGAAGTTCGCAGCACCGCCTTATCCTGATGCAAAATCAGAAAAGGAGACTCACAAGAAAGAGCAGATAATTCAGAGACTCTTCTGGCAGAAGAGATGGCCAAAAGAAACAAAAGTTTCCAAGAAAGTAATATAACGACCAAAGAATACATGGGTTCAAAAGGAGGAGCTTGAAGAGCCCCCAGAACCAAATTCAAACTCCAAGGAGGAGAAATTGACTTAATGACAGGTTTTATACGAACCAAAGCTTGTACAAAACAATGAATATCAGGAAGATTAGCAATCCTTCTGTGAAAAAGAACAGAAAGAGCAGAGATTTTTCTTTTCAAGGAACTTGCGGACAAACCTTTATCTAAACCATCCTGAAGAAACTGTAAAATTCTCGGTATTCAAAAAGAATGCCAAGAAAAAAGATGAGAAAGACACTAAGAAATATAAGTCTTCCAGACTCTATAATATATCTCTCTAGATACAGATTTACGAGCCTGTCACATAGTATCAATCACAGAGTCAGAGAAACCTCTTTGACCAAGAATCAAGCGTTCAAACTCCATACCTTAAAATTTAAGGATTTGAGATCCTGATGGAAAAAAGAACCTTGCGACAGAAAGTCTGGTCTTAACGGAAGAGTCCACAGCTGGCAAGAGGCCATCTGGACAAGATCCGCATACCAAAACCTGTGAGGCCATGCTGGAGCTACCAGCAGGACAAACGAGCATCTTGGAGAATACTCTTGGAAGAAGAACTAGAGGCGGAAAGATATAGGCAGGATGATACTTGTAAGGAAGTAATAATGCATCCACTGCCTCAGCCCGAGGATCCCGGGATCTGGACAGATACCAGGGAAGTTTCTTGTTTAGATGAGAAGCCATCAGATCTATTTCTGGGAGTTCCCACATTTGAACAATCTGAAGAAATACCTCTGGGTGAAGAGACCATTCGCCCGGATGCAACGTTTGGCGACTGAGATAATCCGCTTCCCAATTGTCTATACCTGGGATATGAACCGCAGAGATTAGACAGGAGCTGGATTCCGTCCAAACCAAAATTTGAGATACTTCTTTCATAACCAGAGGACTGTGAGTCCCTCCTTGATGATTGATGTATGCCACAGTTGTGACATTGTCTATCTGAAAACAAATGAACAACTCTCTCTTCAGAAGAGGCCAAGACTGAAGAGCTCTGAAAATTGCACGGAGTTCCAAAATATTGATCGGTAATCTCACCTCCTGAGATTCCCAAACCCCTTGTGCCGTCAGAGACCCCCATACAGCTCCCCAACCTGTAAGACTTGCATCTGTTGAGATTATAGTCCAGGTCGGAAGAACAAAGAAGCCCCCTGAACTAAACGATGGTGATCTGTCCACCATGTCAGAGAGTGTCGTATAATCGGTTTAAAGATATTAATAGAGATATATTTGTGTAATCCCTGCACCATTGGTTCAGCATACAGAGCTGAAGAGGTCGCATGTGAAAACGAGCAAAGGAGATCGCATCCGATGCGGCAGTCCTAAGACCTAAAATTTCCATGCATAAGGCTACCAAAGGGAATGATTGTGACTGAAGGTTTTGACAAGCTGATATCAATGTTAAACTTCTCTTGTCTGACAAGGACAGAGTCATAGACACTGAATCTATCTGGAAACCTAAAAAAGGTTACCCTTGTCTGAGGAATCAATGAACTGATTGGTAAATTGATCCTCCAACCATGATCTTGAAGAAACAACACAAGTCGATTCGTATGAGATTCTTCGAAAATGTGAAGACTGAGCAAGTACCAAGATATCGTCCAAATAAGGAAATACCAAAACCCTGTTCTCTGATTACAGACAGAAGGGCACCGAGAACCTTTGAAAAAATTCTTGGAGCTGATGCTAGGCCAAACGGTAGAGCCACAAAACTAGTAATGCTTGTCTAAAAAGAGAATCTCAGAAACTAAAAGTGATCTGGATGAATCGAAATATGCAGATATGCATCCTGTAAATCTATTGTAGACATATAATGCCCTTGCTAAACAAAAGGCAGGATAGTCCTACAGTTACCATCTTGAATGTTGGTATCCTTACATAACGATTCAATATTGATAGATCCGGAACTGGTCTGAAGGAATTGACCTTCTTTGGTACAATGAAGAGATAGAATAAAACCCCAGCCCCTGTTCCAGAACTGGAACTGGCATAATTACTCCAGCCAACTCTAGATCTGAAACACATTTCAGAAATGCTGAGCCTTTGCTGTGTTTACTGGGACACGGGAAAGAAAAAAATCTCTTTGCAGGAGGCCTTAACTTGAAGCCAATTCTGTACCTTTCTGAAACAATGTTCTGAAACCAGAGATTGTGAACGGAATTGATCCAAATTTCTTTGAAGAAAACGTAATCTGCCCCATACCAGCTGAGCTGGAATGAGGGCCGCACCTTCATGGGTACTTAGGAGCTGGCTTTAGGTTTCTATAAGGCTTGGATATATTCCAAACTGGAAATGGTTTCCAAACTGATACCGCTCCTGAGGATGAAGGATCAGGCTTTTGTTCCTTGTTGTGAGGAAAGGAACGAAAACGATTATTAGACCTAAATTTACCTTAGATTTTTTATCCTTTGGTAAAAAAGTTCCCTTCCCTCTAGTAACAGTTGAGATAATAGAATCCAACTGAGAACCGAATAATTTATTACCCTGGAAAGAAAGGGAAAGCAAAGTTGACTTAGAAGACATATAAGCATTCCAAGTTTTAAGCCATAAAGCTTTTCTAGCTAAAATAGCTAGAGACATATACCTGACATCAACTCTAATGATATCAAAAGATGGTATCACAAATAAAATTATTAGCATGTTATAGAATAATAATAATGCTATAAAATTATGATCTGTTACTTGTTGCGCTAAAGCTTCTAGCCAAAAAGTTGAAGCTGCAGCAACATCCGCTAAAAATATAGCAGGTCTAAGAAGATTACCTGAACATAAGTAAGCTTTTCTTAGAAAGTATTCAATTTTCCTATCTAAAGGATCCTTAAATGAAGTACTATCTGCCGTAGGAATAGTAGTACGTTTAGCAGGAGTAGAGACAGCCCCATTAACCTTAGGGATTTTGTCCCAAAAAAACTCTAATCTGTCAGATGGCACAGGATATAATTGCTTAAACGTTTAGAAGGAGTAAATGAATTACCCAAATTATTCCATTCCCTGGAAATTACTTCAGAAATAGCATCAGGGAGATTAAACACTTCTGGAATAACTACAGGAGATTTAAAAACCTTATTTAAATGTTTAGATTTAGTATCAAGAGGACCAGAATCCTCTATTTCTAATGCAATTAATACTTCTTTAAATAAAGAACGAATAAATTCCATCTTGAACAAATACAAAGATTTATCAGCATCAACCTCTGAGACAGAAACCTCTGAACCAGAAGAACCATTATCAGTATCAGAATGATGATGTTCATTTAAAAATTCATCTGAAAAAAGAGAAGTTTTAAAAGACTTTTATGTATACTAGAAGGAGAAATAACAGACATAGCCTTCTTAATGGATTTAAAAAATAAAATCTCTTATGTTATCAGGAACACTCTGAAAATTAGATGTTGACGGAACAGCAACAGGTAAAGTAACAGTACTAAAGGAAATTTTATCTGCATTAATAAGTTTGTCATGACATGCAATACAAACAACAGCTGGAGAAACAGATACCAAAAATTTATAGCAGATACACTTAGCTTGTAGCTCCAGCACCGGGCAGCGATTTTCCTGAAGTATCTTCTGACTCAGTTGCAACGTGGAACATCTTGCAATATGTAATAGAAAAAACAACATATAAAGCAAAATTGATCAAATTCCTTAAATGACAGTTTCAGGAATGGGAAAAAAATGCCAGTGAACAAGCTTCTAGCAACCAGAAGCAATAAATAATGAGACTTAAATAATGTGGAGACAAAAATGACGCCCATATTTTTTAGCGCCAAATAAGACGCCCACATTATTTGGCGCCTAAATGCTTTTGGCGCCAAAAATGACGCTACATCCGGAACGCCGACACTTTTGACGCAAAAAAACGTCAAAAAATTACGCAACTTCTGGCGACACGTATGACGCCGGAAACAGCAAAAAAAATTTTGCGCCAAAAAAGTCAGCGCCAAGAATGACGCAATAAAATGAAGCATTTTCAGCCCCCGCGAGCCTAACAGCCCACAGGAAAAAAGTCAAATTTTTTAAGGTAAGAAAAAATGATTGAAACAAATGCATTATCCCAAGTATGAAACTGACTGTCTGAAAATAAGGAATGTTGAACATCCTGAGTCAAGGCAAATAAATGTTTGAATACATATATTTAGAACTTTATAAAAAAGTGCCTAACCATAGCTTAGAGTGTCACAGAAAATAAGCTTACTTACTTAACCCAGGACACTCATCTACATGTTGTAGAAAGCCAAACCAGTACTGAAACGAAAATCAGCAGAGGTAATGGTATATATATAAGAGTATATCGTCGATCTGAAAAGGGAGGTAAGAGATGAATCTCTACGACCGATAACAGAGAACCTATGAAATAGACCCCGTAGAAGGAGATCATTGCATTCAAATAGGCAATACTCTCCTCACATCCCTCTGACATTCACTGCACGCTGAGAGGAAAACCGGGCTCCAACCTGCTGCGGAGCGCATATCAACGTAGAATCTAGCACAAACTTACTTCACCACCTCCATAGGAGGCAAAGTTTCTAAAACTGAATTGTGGGTGTGGTGAGGGGTGTATTTATAGGCATTTTAAGGTTTGGGAAACTTTGCCCCTCCTGGTAGGAATGTATATCCCATACGTCACTAGCTCATGGACTCTTGCTAATTACATGAAAGAAATAAATGTTAAAATAGCTACAATGTAACTATTAGTTATATTGTAGCTATATTAGGGTTTATTTTACAGGTAAGTATTTAGTTTTAAATAGGATTCATTTATTTAATTAATTTAATGATAGTGTAGTGTTAGGTGTAATTGTAACTTAGGTTAGGATTTATTTTACAGGTAAATTTGTATTTATTTTAGCTAGGTAGTTATTAAATAGTTATTAAATATTTAATAACTATTGTACCTAGTTAAAATAAATACAAAGTTGCCTGTAAAATAAATATAAATCCTAAAATAGCTACAATGTAACTATTAGTTATATTGTAGCTATATTAATAGCTAGTAGGGGGCTTAGATTAGGTGTAATTAGTTTAAAATTATTGTAATATTTTATTATTTTTGGTAATTTAGTGTTTGTTTGTTTTTTGGTACTTTTCTGATGGATGGAAGACCTCTTCTTGCCCCGCTTGGATGAAGACTTCTGCCGGTCTGGATGTCCTCTTCTGCCCCATCGGATGAAGACTTCGGCCCGGCTGGGTGAACACGACTCAAGGTAGGGAGATCTTCAGGGGGGTAGTGTTAGGTTTATTTAAGGGGGTTTTGGGTTAGAGTAGGGGTATGTGGGTGGTGGGTTGTAATGTGGGGGGGGGATTGTGTTTTTTTTTTACAGGCAAAAGAGCTGTTTTCTTTGGGGCATGCCCCCGCAAAAGGCCCTTTTAAGGGCTGGTAAGGTAATAGAGCTGTTAACTTTTGTAATTTAGTATAGGGTAGGGCATTTTTTTATTTTGGGGGGCTTTGTTATTTTATTAGGGGGCTTAGATTAGGTGTAATTAGTTTAAAATTCTTGTAATTTTTTTTATTTCTTGTAATTTAGTGTTTGTTTTTTGTACTTTAGTTTAGTTTATTTCATTGCATTTAATTGTAGGTACTTGTAGTTAATTTATTTAATTTATTTCATGATAGTGTAGTGTTAGGTTTAATTGTAACTTAGGTTAGGATTTATTTTACAGGTAATTTTGTAATTATTTTAACTAGGTAGCTATTAAACAGTAAATATCTATTTAATAGCTATTGTACCTAGTTAAAATAAATACAAAGTTGACTGTAAAATAAATATAAATGCTAAAATAGCTACAATGTAACTATTAGTTATATTGTAGCTATATTAGGGTTTATTTTACAGGTAAGTATTTAGTTTTAAATAGGATTCATTTATTTAATTAATTTAATGATAGTGTAGTGTTAGGTGTAATTGTAACTTAGGTTAGGATTTATTTTACAGGTACATTTGTATTTATTTTAGCTAGGTAGTTATTAAATAGTTATTAACTATTTAATAACTATTGTACCTAGTTAAAATAAATACAAAGTTGCCTGTAAAATAAATATAAATCCTAAAATAGCTACAATGTAACTATTAGTTATATTGTAGCTATATTAATAGCTAGTAGGGGGCTTAGATTAGGTGTAATTAGTTTAAAATGATTGTAATATTTAATTATTTTTGGTAATTTAGTGTTTGTTTGTTTTTTGGTACTTTTCTGATGGATGGAAGACATCTTCTTGCCCCGCTTGGATGAAGACTTCTGCCGGTCTGGATGTCCTCTTCTGCCCCATCGGATGAAGACTTCGGCCCGGCTGGGTGAACACAACTCAAGGTAGGGAGATCTTCAGGGGGGTAGTGTTAGGTTTATTTAAAGGGGGTTTGGGTTCGAGTAGGGGTATGTGGGTGGTGGGTTGTAATGTGGGGGGGTATTGTGTTTTTTTTTTACAGGCAAAAGAGCTGCTTTCTTTGGGGCATGCCCCGCAAAAGGCCCTTTTAAGGGCTGGTAAGGTAATAGAGCTGTTAACTTTTTTAATTTAGTATAGGGTAGGGCATTTTTTTATTTTGGGGGGCTTTGTTATTTTATTAGGGGGCTTAGATTAGGTGTAATTAGTTTAAAATTCTTGTAATATTTTTTTATTTTTTGTAATTTAGTGTTTGGTTTTTTTTGTAATTTAGTGGGGTTTTTTTTGTACTTTAGTTTATTTAATTGTAGATAATTGTAGGTACTTGTAGTTAATTTATTTAATGATAGTGTAGTGTTAGGTTTAATTGTAACTTAGGTTAGGATTTATTTTACAGGTAATTTTGTAATTATTTTAACTAGGTAGCTATTAATTAGTCAATAACTATTTAATAGCTATTGTACCTAGTTAAAATAAATACAAAGTTGCCTGTAAAATAAATATAAATGCTAAAATAGCTACAATGTAACTATTAGTTATATTGCAGCTATATTAGGGTTTATTTTACAGGTAAGTATTTAGTTTTAAATAGGATTCATTTATTTAATTAATGTAATGATAGTGTAGTGTTAGGTGTAATTGTAACTTAGGTTAGGATTTATTTTACAGGTAAATTTGTATTTATTTTAGCTAGGTAGTTATTAAATAGTTATTAACTATTTAATAACTATTGTACCTAGTTAAAATAAATACAAAGTTGCCTGTAAAATAAATATAAATGCTAAAATAGCTACAATGTATGTATGTATATATTGCAGCTATATTAGGGTTTATTTTACAGGTAAGTATTTAGTTTTAAATAGGATTCATTTATTTAACTATAGTAAATTTATTTCGTTTTATTTAAATTATATTTAAGTTAGGGGGTGTTAGTGTTAGGGTTAGACTTAGGTTTAGGGGTTAATAACCTTATTATAGCGGCGACGTTGGGGCGGGAGATTAGGGGTTAATAATTGTAGGTAGGTGGCGGCGATGTTAGGGAGGGCAGATTAGGGGTTAATAAAATGTATTACAGTGTTTGCGAGGCGGGAGTGCGGCGGTTTAGGGGTTAATACATTTATTATAGTGGCGGCGATTTGCGGTCGGCAGATTAGGGGTTAATACTTGTAGTTAGATTGCGGCGACGTTGGGGGGGGGCAGATTAGGGGTTAGTAACTATAATGTAGGGGTCGGCGGTGTTAGGGACAGCAGATTAGGGGTTAATAGCTATAATGTAGGCGGCGGCGATATCGGGTCGGCAGATTAGGGGTTAATACTTGTAGTTAGATTGCGGCGACATTGGGGGGGGGCAGATTAGGGGTTAATAACTATAATGTAGGGGTCAGCAGTGTTAGGGACAGCAGATTAGGGGTTAATAGCTATAATGTAGGCGGCGGCGATATCGGGTCGGCAGATTAGGGGTTAATACTTGTAGTTAGATTGCGGCGACGTTGGGGGGGGCAGATTAGGGGTTAATAACTATAATGTAGGGGTCGGCGGTGTTAGGGACAGCAGATTAGGGGTTAATAGCTATAATGTAGGCGGCGATATCGGGTCGGCAGATTAGGGGTTAATACTTGTAGTTAGATTGCGGCGACGTTGGGGGGGGGCAGATTAGGGGTTAATAACTATAATGTAGGGGTCGGCTATGTTAGGGACAGCAGATTAGGGGTTAATAGTTATAATGTAGGTTGCGGCGATATCCGATCGGCAGATTAGGGGTTAAATAATGTTATTATAGGGTTTGCGATGTGGGGGTGCCTCGGTTTAGTGGTTCATAGGTAGTTTATGGGTGTTAGTGACTTAGTGTACTAAATGGGTGTTAGTGTACTAAAACATACCGAATTTCGGAACCGAATAGAACTGAATTCAGCCGAATCCGAATAAATCTGAAACGAATTTATTTGGATCCGAATAAATCCGAAACAAATTTATTCAAATTTTGCCGAATCCGATTCGATCCGAACCGAAATTCGAAAAGTCTGAAACGATCCGAACCGAAAACGAACCAAATTTTTTAGCCGTGCACATGTCTAGTTAATAACTTAATTATAGGTGGCGGAGGTATAGGGGGGGCAGGATAGGGGTTACTAGGTATAATGTAGGTGGCGGTGGTGTCTGGGAGCGGCGGTTTAGGGGTTAATACATTTCTAAGAGTTGCGGCGGGGTCTAGGAGTGGCGGTTTAGGGGTTAGTAACTTTATTTAGTTGCGGGGTCCGGGAGCGGCGGTTTAGGGGTTACTAGGTATAATTTAGGTGGCGGTGGGCTCCGGGAGCGGCGGTTTAGGGGGTAATACATTTATTTAGTTGCGGCGGTGTAGGCGGGGACAGATTAGGGGTTTTTAGAATCGGGGTACATGTTAGGGTGTTAGGTGTAGACAGCTCCCATAGGAATGAATGGGATGTCGGGCAGCAGCGAACCTGAACTTTCGCTATGGTCAGACTCCCATTGATTCCTATGGGATCCGCCGCCTCCAGGGCGGCGGATTGAAAACCAGGTACGCTGGGCCGGAAAAGTGCCGAGCGTACCTGCTAGTTTTTTGATAACTCCCAAAAGTAGTCAGATTATGCCACACTTGTGTGCGGAACATCTGGAGTGACATAAGAATCGATCTGTGTCAGACTGAGTCCGGCGGATCAAAGCTTACGTCACAAAATTCTACTTTTGCCGGTGTTTAGGGCTTGATAACTAAGGCGAATCAGCCTCGCCTCAAATAAGCTGCGGAATTCCAGCATTTTTGAGGTAGACACGTTGATAACTACCCCTCATACTGTTTAAACCTTACAAAACTTCTCTTACTCACTAACTTCTTTGACCTCTCACAATCCACCCTATTCCCTACCCACCGCGATGGACACTCTATTGATCTGGTATTCTCCTATCTCTGCTCTCTCTCTGATGTTGCCTGTCACCCATTTCCCATCTCAGACCACAATCTGCTCAACTTTAATCTTAATATACAGGCTAAAACTACTCCCCCCTCGCCCCCGCACCTGTAGAAATCTGTACACTATAGACCCTCCCAAACTCTCCAACCTTATTCAAATACGCCTCCCCCACACTTACACTATATCCTGCCCTCACTATAACAATACCCTCTCCTCTGCACTTGACACTCTTGTCGCTCTTCCCCAACTTTGCAAAGCCCCACGTCCTCAGCTCCAGCCCTGGCACTCCCAGCAAACACGCCACCTGCAAAAATGCTCCCATACTGCTGAACGTGCCTGGAGGAAATCCCGTTCTGAACCTGATTTCATGCACTATAAGTTCATTCTTCACTTACACCTCTGCCCTTCACCTAGCTAAGCAAACCTACTTTTCTTATCGTATATCCACTCACTCCTCTAACCCTAAAAGACTTCTCCATTTTCAAATCCCTCCTCTACCCACCTGCACCTCCCCCATCATCTGCATTCAGTGCTCAAGACCTGGCTGACTACTTTTTCGATAAAACACTTATCATCCAAAGAAACATCCCATCACAAGCCTGCAATCTCCCAACTTTGCTCCCAGTCACCCCCTCTGTTGCTCTCTGCACCCTTCTCCCAACCACTGAGAGTTAACTGGCTTCCCTATTGTCTTCCTCACACCTCACTACCTGCCCACTTGACCCTATTCCTTCACATCTAATACCTTCTGTCTCTCACCCTCACTCCGGCTCTTACTCATATATTCAACCTATCCCTTTCTACCGGCTCATTCCCTGCCTCCTTCAAACATGCAAAGGTCACCACCATCCTCAAAAAACCCTCCCTTGACCCTAACTCTCCTGCAAACTACCGTCCCATATAATTGATCCCTCTAGCTTCAAAAGTCCTTGAAAAACTAGCTTTTGATTGCCTAACCCACTTACTGTCCTACAACTCATTGCTTGACCCCCTGCAATCTGGCTTCTGTCCCCAACACTCAACTGAGGCTGCCCTAAACATGATTACTAACAATCTTCTTTCTGCTAAAAACAAAGGTTACTACTCTATACTCATCTTACTTGACCTCTCTGCTGCCTTTGACACTGTTGACCCTCCCCTTCTCCTACGGACTCTCAGTTCTCTTGGGCTCTGTGACACTGCCCTCTCCTGGATTCACTCTTATCTCTCTAACAGATCCTTCTCCATCTTTTTTTGCTGGTGACTCCTCCTCTCCATTGCCTCTGTCTGTTGGAGTACCTCAAGGCTCTTTCCTAGGTCCTCTACTCTTCTCTATTTACTCTTCTTCACTGGGTAAACTTATCAACAGCTATGGCTTCAACTACCACTTTTATGCTGATGATACCCAGATCTACGTTTCCATCCCAACACACTCTCTCTCTGTCAATTTTCACATCAGCGACTGCTTATCTGGCATTTCGTCCTGGATGGCCTCCTACCACCTAAAAAACATAATTTATGTAAGAACTTACCTGATAAATTCATTTCTTTCATATTAGCAAGAGTCCATGAGCTAGTGACGTATGGGATATACATTCCTACCAGGAGGGGCAAAGTTTCCCAAACCTCAAAATGCCTATAAATACACCCCTCACCACACCCACAATTCAGTTTAACGAATAGCCAAGAAGTGGGGTGATAAAAAAGTGCGAAAGCATATAAAATAAGGAATTGGAATAATTGTGCTTTATACAAAAATCATAACCACCACAAAAAAAAAAAGGGCGGGCCTCATGGACTCTTGCTAATATGAAAGAAATGAATTTATCAGGTAAGTTCTTACATAAATTATGTTTTCTTTCATGTAATTAGCAAGAGTCCATGAGCTAGTGACGTATGGGATAATGATTACCCAAGATGTGGATCTTTCCACGCAAGAGTCACTAGAGAGGGAGGGATAAAATAAAGACAGCCAATTCCTGCTGAAAATAATCCACACTCAAAATAAAGTTTAATGAAAAACATAAGCAGAAGATTCAAACTGAAACCGCTGCCTGAAGTACTTTTCTACCAAAAACTGCTTCAGAAGAAGAAAATACATCAAAATGGTAGAATTTAGTAAAAGTATGCAAAGAGGACCAAGTTGCTGCTTTGCAAATCTGATCAATCGAAGCTTCATTCCTAAACGCCCAGGAAGTAGAAACTGACCTAGTAGAATGAGCTGTAATCCTTTGAGGCGGAGTTTTACCCGACTCAACATAGGCAAGATGAATTAAAGATTTCAACCAAGATGCCAAAGAAATGGCAGAAGCTTTCTGGCCTTTTCTAGAACCGGAAAAGATAACAAATAAACTAGAAGTCTTTCGGAAAGACTTAGTAGCTTCAACATAATATTTCAAAGCTCTAACAACATCCAAAGAATGCAACGATTTCTCCTTAGAATTCTTAGGATTAGGACATAATGAAGGAACCACAATTTCTCTACTAATGTTGTTGGAATTCACAACTTTAAGTAAAAATTCAAAAGAAGTTCGCAACACTGCCTTATCCTGATGAAAAATCAGAAAAGGAGACTCACAAGAAAGAGCAGATAATTCAGAAACTCGTCTGGCAGAAGAGATTGCCAAAAGGAACAAAACTTTCCAAGAAAGTAATTTAATGTCCAATGAATGCATAGCTTCAAACGGAGGAGCTTGAAGAGCCCCCAGAACCAAATTCAAACTCCAAGGAGGAGAAATTGACTTAATGACAGGTTTTATACGAACCAAAGCTTGTACAAAACAATGAATATCAGGAAGATTAGCAATCTTTCTGTGAAAAAGAACAGAAAGAGCAGAGATTTGTCCTTTCAAAGAACTTGTGGATAAACCTTTATCTAAAACATCCTTAAGAAACTGTAAAATTCTCGGAATTCTAAAAGAATGCCAAGAAAAATGATGAGAAAGACACCAAGAAATATAAGTCTTCCAGACTCTATAATATATCTCTCTGGATACAGATTTACGAGCCTGTAACATAGTATTAATCACAGAGTCAGAGAAACCTCTTTGACCAAGAATCAAGCGTTCAATCTCCATAGCTTTAAATTTAAGGATTTGAGATCCTGATGGAAAAAAGGACCTTGCGACAGAAGGTCTGGTCGTAGCGGAAGAGTCCACGGATGGCAAGAGGCCATCCGGACAAGATCCGCATACCAAAACCTGTGAGGCCATGCCGGAGCTACCAGCAGAACAAACGAGCATTCCTTCAGAATCTTGGAGATTACTCTTGGAAGAAGAACTAGAGGCGGAAAGATATAAGCAGGATGATACTTCCAAGGAAGTGATAATGCATCCACTGCTTCCGCCTGAGGATCCCGGGATCTGGACAGATATCTGGGAAGTTTCTTGTTTAGATGAGACGCCATCAGATCTATTTCTGGAAGCTCCCACATTTGAACAATCTGAAGAAATACCTCTGGGTGAAGAGACCATTCGCCCGGATGCAACGTTTGGCGACTGAGATAATCCGCTTCCCAATTGTCTATACCTGGGATATGAACCGCAGAGATTAGACAGGAGCTGGATTCCGCCCAAACCAGAATTCGAGATACTTCTTTCATAGCCAGAGGACTGTGAGTCCCTCCTTGATGATTGATGTATGCCACCGTTGTGACATTGTCTGTCTGAAAACAAATGAACGATTCTCTCTTCAGAAGAGGCCAAGACTGAAGAGCTCTGAAAATTGCACGGAGTTCCAAAATATTGATCGGTAATCTCACCTCCTGAGATTCCCAAACTCCTTGTGCCGTCAGAGATCCCCACACAGCTCCCCAACCTGTGAGACTTGCATCTGTTGAAATTACAGTCCAGGTCGGAAGCACAAAAGAAGCCCCCTGAATTAAACGATGGTGATCTGTCCACCACATTAGAGAGTGTCGTACAATCGGTTTTAAAGATATTAATTGAGATATCTTTGTGTAATCCTTGCACCATTGATTCAGCATACAGAGCTGAAGAGGTCGCATGTGAAAACGAGCAAAGGGGATCGCGTCCGATGCAGCAGTCATAAGACCTAGAATTTCCATGCATAAGGCTACCGAAGGGAATGATTGTGACTGAAGGTTTCGACAAGCTGAAATCAATTTTAGACGTCTCTTGTCTGTTAAAGACAGAGTCATGGACACTGAATCTATCTGGAAACCCAGAAAGGTTACCCTTGTCTGAGGAATCAATGAACTTTTTGGTGAATTGATCCTCCAACCATGATCTTGAAGAAACAACACAAGTCGATTCGTATGAGATTCTGCTAAATGTAAAGACTGAGCAAGTACCAAGATATCGTCCAAATAAGGAAATACCACAATACCCTGTTCTCTGATTACAGACAGAAGGGCACCGAGAACCTTTGTAAAAATTCTTGGAGCTGTAGCTAGGCCAAACGGCAGAGCCACAAACTGGTAATGCTTGTCCAGAAAAGAGAATCTCAGGAACTGATAATGATCTGGATGAATCGGAATATGCAGATATGCATCCTGTAAATCTATTGTGGACATATAATGCCCTTGCTGAACAAAAGGCAAGATAGTCCTTACAGTTACCATTTTGAACGTTGGTATCCTTACATAACGATTCAATATTTTTAGATCCAGAACTGGTCTGAAGGAATTCTCCTTCTTTGGTACAATGAAGAGATTTGAATAAAACCCCATCCCCTGTTCCAGAACTGGAACTGGAATAATTACTCCAGCCAACTCTAGATCTGAAACACAATTCAGAAATGCTTGAGCTTTCACTGGATTTACTGGGACACGGGAAAGAAAAAATCTCTTTGCAGGAGGTCTCATCTTGAAACCAATTCTGTACCCTTCTGAAACAATGTTCTGAATCCAAAGATTGTGAACAGAATTGATCCAAATTTCTTTGAAAAAACGTAACCTGCCCCCTACCAGCTGAGCTGGAATGAGGGCCGCACCTTCATGTGGACTTAGAAGCAGGCTTTGCTTTTCTAGAAGGCTTGGATTTATTCCAGACTGGAGATGGTTTCCAAACTGAAACTGCTCCTGAGGATGAAGGATCAGGCTTTTGTTCTTTGTTGAAACGAAAGAAACGAAAACGATTGTTAGCCCTGTTTTTACCCTTAGATTTTTTTATCCTGTGGTAAAAAAGTTCCTTTCCCACCAGTAACAGTTGAGATAATAGAATCCAACTGAGAACCAAATAATTTGTTACCCTGGAAAGAAATGGAAAGTAGAGTTGATTTAGAAGCCATATCAGCATTCCAAGTTTTAAGCCATAAAGCTCTTCTAGCTAAAATAGCTAGAGACATAAACCTGACATCAACTCTGATAATATCAAAAATGGCATCACAGATAAAATTATTAGCATGCTGAAGAATAATAATATTATGAGAATCATGATCTGTTACTTGTTGCGCTAAAGTCTCCAACCAAAAAGTTGAAGCTGCAGCAACATCAGCCAATGATATAGCAGGTCTAAGAAGATTACCTGAACACAGATAAGCTTTTCTTAGAAAGGATTCAATTTTCCTATCTAAAGGATCCTTAAACGAAGTACCATCTGACGTAGGAATAGTAGTACGTTTAGCAAGGGTAGAAATAGCCCCATCAACTTTAGGGATTTTGTCCCAAAATTCTAATCTGTCAGACGGCACAGGATATAATTGCTTAAAACGTTTAGAAGGAGTAAATGAATTACCCAATTTATCCCATTCTCTGGAAATTACTTCAGAAATAGCATTAGGAACAGGAAAAACTTCTGGAATAACCACAGGAGATTTAAATACCTTATCTAAACGTTTAGAATTAGTATCAAGAGGACCAGAATCCTCTATTTCTAAAGCAATTAGAACTTCTTTAAGTAAAGAACGAATAAATTCCATTTTAAATAAATATGAAGATTTATCAGCATCAATCTCTGAGACAGAATCCTCTGAACCAGAAGAGTCATCAGAATCAGAATGATGATGTTCATTTAAAAATTCATCTGTAGAGAGAGAAGTTTTAAAAGATTTTTTATGTTTACTAGAAGGAGAAATAACAGACATAGCCTTCTTGATGGATTCAGAAACAAAATCTCTTATGTTATCAGGAACATTCTGCACCTTAGATGTTGAAGGAACTGCAACAGGCAATGGTACATTACTAAAGGAAATATTATCTGCTTTAACAAGTTTGTCATGACAATTAATACAAACAACAGCCGGAGGAATAGCTACCAAAAGTTTACAGCAGATACACTTAGCTTTGGTAGTTCCAGCACTAGACAGCGATTTTCCTGAAGTATCTTCTGACTCAGATGCAACGTGAGACATCTTGCAATATGTTAGAGAAAAAACAACATATAAAGCAAAAATGATCAAATTCCTTAAATGACAGTTTCAGGAATGGGAAAAATGCCAATAAACAAGCTTCTAGTAACCAGAAGCAAAGAAAAAATGAGACTGAAATAATGTGGAGACAAAAGCGACGCCCATATTTTTTAGCGCCAAATAAGACGCCCACATTATTTGGCGCCTAAATGCTTTTTGGCGCCAAAAATGACGCCACATCCGGAACTCCGACATTTTTGGCGCAAAAGGACGCAACTTCCGGCGACACGTATGACGCCGGAAACAGAAAAGATTTTTTGCGCCAAAAAAGTCTGCGCCAAGAATGACGCAATAAAATGAAGCATTTTCAGCCCCCGCGAGCCTAACAGCCCACAGGGAAAAAAGAGTCAAATTTTAAGGAAAATAAGGAATGTTGAACATCCTGAGTCAAGGCAAATAAATGTTTGAATACATATATTTAGAACTTTATAAATAAAGTGCCCAACCATAGCTTAGAGTGTCACAGAAAATAAGATTTACTTACCCCAGGACACTCATCTACATGTTTGTAGAAAGCCAAACCAGTACTGAAACGAAAATCAGCAGAGGTAATGGTATATAAATAAGAGTATATCGTCGATCTGAAAAGGGAGGTAAGAGATGAATCTCTACGACCGATAACAGAGAACCTATAAAATAGACCCCGTAGAAGGAGATCACTGCATTCAAATAGGCAATACTCTCCTCACATCCCTCTGACATTCACTGCACGCTGAGAGGAAAACCGGGCTCCAACTTGCTGCGGAGCGCATATCAACGTAGAATCTAGCACAAACTTACTTCACCACCTCCATAGGAGGCAAAGTTTGTAAAACTTAATTGTGGGTGTGGTGAGGGGTGTATTTATAGGCATTTTGAGGTTTGGGAAACTTTGCCCCTCCTGGTAGGAATGTATATCCCATACGTCACTAGCTCATGGACTCTTGCTAATTACATGAAAGAAATAAACATGTCCAAGAATGAACTACTTCTAATCCCGCAAACTCTACTCCAGTTTCTAATTTTTCCATCACTGTTGGCGGCACCACTATCTCCTCCTCACCCCAAGTCCGCTGCCTCGGAGTCACACTTAACTCAAATCTGTCTTTCATTCCCCACATCCAATTGCTCGCATCATCCTGCCGCAACCACTTACGCAATATCTCCAAAATTCATCCGTTTCTGAGTGCTGAAACTACTAAACGGCTAATCCACTCCCTGGTAATTTCCCGTCTTGACTACTGTAATAACTTGCTATTGGCCTTCCTCTCTCCCGCTTCTCTCCCCTTCAATCTATCCTAAATGCATCTGCAAGGTTTAATCCAACTTTCTCAACGCTGTTTCTGATGCTTCTCTCTGTGAGTCCCTTCACTGGCTCCCCATTCACAGTAGAATTAAATTCAAAATTTTCACCCTGACCTACAAAGCCCTCACCAATGCTGCCCCACCCTACCTATCCTCACTCATCAACAAATATACCCAAGCCAGCCCCTAAGATCCAACAATGACCTGCTTCTTGCGTCCTCTACCATCACCTCCTATCATGCTAGACTACAGTACTTCTCTCGTGCGGCCCCAACCCTCTGGAATGCACTTCCTTGAGCTGTCAGACTTTGCCCTACCCTCTCCTCCTTTAAACATTCCCTAAAGACCTTTTTGTTCAAGGAAGCTTATCACCCCACTCATTAAAAAATGAACTTCACTTACCCAACAGTTGCCCTCATCTACAGTATCTCCTCACTAATATCATTCTCACCATTGCAGTCCCCACATCCTGTTTCCCATCCTCCCACCCATCTAGATTGTAAGTTCTCACAGGAATAGGGCCCTCAATTCCCCCTGTATTTGTCTGTAAAATTTTGTCTCTTATTGTATTGTTTCTTCGTTGTACTTTTATCCTTTTACTGCGCTGCACAATCTGTTGGCGCTTTATAAATAAAGAATAATAATAATAAAATGTTATTAGGTATACCACAAATTTAGAATTACATGTTAGGTGACTCAATATTCTATATGGTTTCCCTGTTACAGAAGAGAAAAAAATGTCCCCTTTGGAGACATACTTACAGCTTTTACATGGTAAGGTTTCACATTTGAAGAAACCCGTTTTATGATGTAAAAGACTTCCAGTCTGCTTATTCTTCCTAGAGAAATCTCTTCTTAAGATACTTTCAAGAGTTCTCGCTTTTCTAGAAATGCACTGTATACCTCTTTTAGTAATACGACTACCTATAAGAGGGCAGAGCTCTTCATACAATGTCACAGATCTGTCTGTAATGTCTGCTATATGTGGTAATAAACCTAAAAGGACTTTCTCATTATCATAAACTTTCTTACTTTTATCCTTCAGTAACGCAAATCTGTCCATTCAACTTACTTCATCCCTGATGTTAGTAAAACCTATTTTATCATAATACAACATATTTAGAGATGCCTGAGGAAACAGCCAGTTAGGCTGAGAAACACGTTGCAATCTGTTACATTTGTTTTTATATTTTTGGGTAAAGTCCTTACACCCCTTTGTTTTTATCAACCATTTTAATAAATATGTTGTATTATATGGAAGCCTGAGCCTGTCTTACCTATCACACCACTTGGATATCCTGGATCCCATCATCCTATTGCAGGATCAGTGTAGCTGGGTCACTGTGATTCCCCAGCTTGTGTCAATTAACACATTGGTGCTGCTCCTTTTGTGAGTATTATTTTATTACAAGATCTTTTTTATTACCACTTTCCCAATGTTGCACTAGGAGGCGCCCTCTCTCTTTGTGATCCTTTTCAGAGATTCCTGGTTTCTGCTATATATCCATGAGAGGAGCTGCTCATTTTCTTCTGAATTGATCTTCATTGGCTACATCTGGATTGTCATACACAGATGAGTTACTACAAATGATGAACCAGGACAATTTTGAAAACTGGACTTTGTGTTATAAGTCCTCACAAAGACTCAGCTAAGTTTTTTACTAACAATGGGTGCTTATGACTGAAATCATCTGGTTGTTTTTTATGCATATGTATATTACCTATATAGGTAACATTGTGATTACTCACCTATTCTAATCACATTATACTCACAGATTGTCATATCCATATACTCTGCATTGATAATTCGCTCATTTTATTAGCCATATTATAGTGCCCCCTAAGGTTGGACACCTAGGTGTTATGAACAGTTGTTGAATGTCCTTAGTGCAGTTGTGTCTCAAATGTATAAACTGACCCTTCGGAATGGCCTTTTTTAAATGGAATGGGTGATGAGAGTTAGCCCTTAGGAGTGTTGCCTGCTATCTGTTTTCTATATGATTCTGTTATCAAAATCTTGTTTATAGGATCCTTAATAATTAGTAAATCCAGAAATGGTATTTGTTTTTCTGAAAATTCATAAGTAAATTTTGGATTCATATTGTTATTATTCAAGAAACTCACAAATTTTGTATTTAAATTACGGTCCCC
The DNA here is from genome assembly GCF_027579735.1 of Bombina bombina. Classification (NCBI taxonomy): domain Eukaryota; kingdom Metazoa; phylum Chordata; class Amphibia; order Anura; family Bombinatoridae; genus Bombina; species Bombina bombina. The sequence goes on along the minus strand of NC_069502.1, from coordinate 804,906,794 downwards.
ACGCCAGATCAGAAGCAGATCATCAATGCAGTGTGAATAAAATTTGATGTTGCTCTTAAATGAATTAATAGTAGTGAAAAGTATCATCCAGGCAAGTAAATACTGCAATCCCAAGAGTTCTGATTACAGACATAAGGGCACAGAGTCTCAATAACAGAATCAGAGAACCCTCTCTGCTCAAGAACTATTTGTTCAAGCTCTACGCCATCAAGCTTAAAGATTCGGCTGGAAAAAAGGACCTTGAGACAGAAAGTCTGGACGCAGAGGAAGTGGTCAAGGAGGACAACTGGACATCTGAACCATATCTGCATACAAAACTCTGCAAAACCAACCTGGAGAAATTATAATCACTTATGCTTCCTCTTGTCTCACTCTGGAAATCACCCTGGGGAAAAACAAGCTAGTTGAAAAGACTATGGAACTAACAGAGCATCCAAAAAAACTGCTTGAGGATCTCTGGACCTCGCACAATACCTGGGAAAATTGTAATTCAACTTAGAGGCCATCAGATTTATTTCTGGGAGGACTCAAAAGATCCACTATTTAACTGAAAACATCCAGATGAAGAGACCACTCCCCTGGATGCAAGGACAAACGACGGTGAAATTCTGTTTCCCAGTTGTACACTCCAGGAATATGAACAGCAGAAATTCAACAATTGATTTCTACCCAGGAAAGAATTTTAAATACTTTCTTCATGGCTAGGGAACTGTGAGTTTCCCCTTGATAACTAACATATGCTACTGCTGCAACATTGTGTGAAATCAGAGCTAAGACTCCATTTTCAACAGAGGCAATGCTGAAGGGCTCTGGAAATTTCAGAGTTCTAAAACATATATAAGTAACCTCTTGCACTCTTTAAAATGCCCAGGCGGCCTACCGACCTGAAAGACTTGCATCTGTAGGAATCATAGACCAAGTAGAATGAACAAAAGAAGCCCCCTTATTTGACTTGTATGATATGTCATCTCCTATACCTATGTCTACCTGTAACCTGTGAACACTGTCTCTCAATAAAAAAAAGAAGCCCCCTCCATACAAAGCTGATGCTTCAGCCACCAAAACAGAGACTGGCTTGTTCTGTAATCTAGATGAGTTATTTAAGATAATTGAGTATGCACTATTGTGAAGCATACAAAGCTGGAGAGGCCTCTTGTGGAAATAAGCAAACGGAATAGCACCCAAAGCCACAATCATAAGACCTAACACCTCCATGCAAAGAGCAACCGAGGGAAAAGAAAGAGACTGAAGGTTTAGACAGGTGGAAACTAACTTTAAACTCCACATCTGTCAAGTAAATTCCCATGGAAAAGGAATCTATTTGAACCCCCAGAACAAAACATAATTTATGTAAGAACTTACCTGATAAATTAATTTATTTCAAGGTGGCGAGACTCCACAAGCTGTTACCTATGGGATATACATTCCTACCAGGAGGAGGCAAAGTTTCCCATACCTCAAAAGCCTATAAATACCCCTCCCACCTCAAACATACCTCAGTTTAACGAATAGCCAAGTAGTAAGGTGTTTAATAAATAAAAGACAATAAAGAGAAGCAGGGAAAAAGATATGTTTTAAAGAAAAAATATAACCCACAGATGGGTGGGGACCACATGTAACAATTTAAGGTAAGAATAAAATAAAAACAGCTTGAAGTCTTAAATCATCAAAAACTCAAATTATAGGCATAATTATCAACCTGAGAAAACTGCCTGAAGGACCTTTCTACCAAAACCTGCTTCTGAAGAGGCAAAAACATAAAAACTGGATATTTAGAAAATGTATGCAGAGAAGACCAAGTTCCTGCTTTGCAAATTTGATCAAATGAAGCCTCATTCTTGAAAGCCCAAGATGTGGCAACCGATCTAGTATAATGAGCTGTTATTCTCTGAGGCAGAGACTGACCCGCCTCCAAATAAGCACTGTGAATCAAAAGTTTCAATCAAGAGGCTAAATATATAGCCGAAGCCTTATGGCCTTTTTTAGAACCATGAAAACAGAACAAACAGACTGGAAGTCTGTCTGAAATAATTAGTAGCATCAACATAATATTTCAATGCCCTAACAACATCCAAATAATGCAAAGACTATTCAGTAGTATTCTTAGGATTTAGGACATAAAGAAGGAATGATAATTTCCCTATTAATGTTGTAAGAGGTAAAAATTTGAGCAAAGACAACTTTATCTTGATGCAAAATCAGATACGGAGACTCACAATATAGAGCAGACAAATCAGAAACTCTTTTAGCAGAAGAGATAGCCAAAAGAAACTACACTTTACAAGAAAGCAGTTTAATGTTCAAAGAATATATAGGTTCAAATGTAGGAGCCTGTAGAATCTTCAACACTAAGTTAAAACTCCAAGGAGGAGAGATACTGTAGGTTTAATTACAGGTTTAATATGAATTAAAGCCTGAACAAAACAATGAATATTTGGAAGATGAGCAATCCTCCTGTGAAACATCACAGAAAGAACACAGATTTGTCCTTTCAAGGTACTGGCAGACAAATCTTTATCTAAACCATCCTGAAGGAACTGAAGAATTCTAGGAATTCTAAAGGAATGTCAGAAGTAATCATGAGAAGTACACCATGAAATAAAATTTTTCTAAATGTTATGATAAATCATACTGAAACAGGCTTGCAGGCATGAATAATGGTGTCAATCACAGAGTCAGAGAATCCTCTATGATTAAGAATTAACGCCTAGATAATGAGTTTTGCGTTATGAGGGGGGCGGTGCTAACTTGCACGTTATTGTCACCGCTCACTTACCTGCAGCGCTGGTATTACGGGTTTTTATCAACCCGGCGTTAACAGGCAAGAAGTGAGCGTAGAGCAAAATTGAGCTCCATACCGCACTTCAATACCAGCGCTGCTTAAGTGAGTGGTGAGCTGGTTGTACGTGCTCGTGCACGATTTCCCCATAGACATCAATGGGGAGAGCTGGCTGAGAAAAAGTCTAACACCTGCAAAACAGCAGCCTAAAACTCAGTAACGCAGCCCCATTGATTCCTATGGGGAAACACATTTTATGTTTACACCTAACAACCTAACATGAACCCCGACTCTAAACACCACTAACCTTACAGTTATTAACCCCTAATTTGCCGCCCCGACATCACGCCACCTACATTATACTTATTAACCCCTAATCTGCTGCCCCAACATCGCCGACACCTACATTATATTTATTAACCCCTAATCTGCCACCCCCAACGTCGCCACCACTATTCTAAACTTATTAACCCCTAAACCTAAGTCTTACCCTAACCCCCCTAACTTAAATATAATTTAAATAAAAGCTAAATAAAATTACTATCATTAACTAAATTATTCCTATTTAAAACTAAATACTTAGCTGTAAAATAAACCCTAAGCTAGCTACAATATAACTAATAGTTACATTGTATTTAGCTTAGGGTTTATTTTTATTTTACAGGCAAGTTTTTATTTATTTGAACTAGGTAGAATAATTACTAAATAGTTATTAACTATTTAATAACCACCTAGCTAAAATAAATACAAATTTACCTGTAAAATTAAACCTAACCTAAGTTACACTAACACCTAACACTACACTACAATTAAATAAACTACCTAAATGAAATACAAATAAATCAAATACAATTAGCTAAATAAAAAAACACTAAATTACAGAAAACAAATTACAAGATCTTTAAACTAATTACACCTAATCTAATAGCCCTATCAAAATAAAAAAAGCCCACCCAAAAAAAAAAAACCCTAGCTTAACCTAAACTACCAATAGCCCTTAAAATGTCCTTTTGCAGGGCATTGCCCCAAGAACTCAGCTCTTTTACCTGTAAAAAAAAATTCACACAACCCCCCAACAGTAAAACTCACCACCCACACAACCAACCCCCCAAATAAAACCCTAACTAAAAAAAACCTAAGCTCCCCATTGCCCTGAAAAGGGCATTTGGATGGGCATTGCCCTTAAAAGGGCATTTAGCTCTATTGCGACCCAAAGCCCAAACCTAAAAATAAAACCCACCCAATACACCCTTAAAAAATCCTAACACTAACCCCCTGAATATTCACTTACCGGGAGAAGTCTTCATCGAAGCGGCAAGATGTCCTCAACGAAGCTGGCAGAAGTGGTCCTCCAGACGTGCAGAAGTCTTCATCCAGACAGCATCTTCTATCTTCATCCTTCTGACGCGGAGCTGCTCCATCTTCAAGACATCCGGCGCGGAGCATCCTCTTCCAACGATGACTACCCAACGATTGAAGGTACCTTTAAGTGACGTCATCCAAGATGGCGTTCCTTAGATTCCGATTGGCTGATAGAATTCTATCAGCCAATCGGAATTAAGGTTGGAAAAATCCTATTGGCTGATGCAATCAGCCAATAGGATTGAGCTTGAATTCTATTGGCTGATTGGAACAGCCAATAGAATGCAAGCTCAATCCTATTGGCTGATTGGATCAGCCAATAGGATTGAACTTCAATCCTATTGGCTGACTGCATCAGCCAATAGGATTTTTTCAACCTTAATTCCGATTGGCTGATAGAAGTCTATCAGCCAATCGGAATCTAAGGGACCCCATCTTGGATGACGTCACTTAAAGGTACCTTCATTCGTCGAGTAGTCGACGTTGGAAGAGGATGCTCCGCTCCGGATGTCTTGAAGATGGACCAGCTCCACGTCGGAAGGATGAAGATAGAAGATGCCGTCTGGATGAAGACTTCTGCTCGTCTGGAGGACCACTTCTGCCCGTCTGGAGGACCACTTCTGCTGGCTTCGTTAAAGACATCTTGCCGCTTGGATGAAGACTTCTCCCGGTAAGTGGATCTTTGGGGGTTAGTGTTAGGATTTTTTAAGGGTCTATTGGGTGGGTTTTATTTTTAGGTTAGGGCTTTGGGCCGCAATAGAGCTAAATGCCCTTTTAAGGGCAATGCCAATCCCAATGCCCTTTTCAGGGCAATGGGGAGCTTAGTTTTTTTTTTATTTAGGGTTTTATTTGGGGGGTTGGTTGTGTGGGTGGTGGGTTTTACTGTTGGGGGGGTTGTGTGTATTTATTTTTTACAGGTAAAAGAGCTGATTTTTTGGGGCAATGCCCCGCAAAAGGCCCTTTTACAGGCTATTGGTAGTTTAGGTTAGGCTAGGTTTTATTTTATTTTGGGTGGGCTTTTTTATTTTGATAGGGCTATTAGATTAGGTGTAATTAGTTTAAAGATCTTGTAATTTGTTTTTTATTTTCTGTAATTTAGTGGTTTTTTTGTAATTTAGCTAATTGTATTTGATTTATTTAATTGTATTTCATTTAGGTAATTTAATTGTAGTGTAGTGTTAGGTGTTAGTGTAACTTAGGTTAGGTTTAATTTTACAGGTAAATTTGTATTTATTTTAGCTAGGTAGTTATTAAATAGTTAATAACTATTTAGTAACTATTCTACCTAGTTAAAATAAATACAAACTTGCCTGTAAAATAAAAATAAACCCTAAGCTAGCTACAATGTAACTATTAGTTATATTGTAGCTAGCTTAGGGTTTATTTTACAGGTAAGTATTTAGTTTTAAATAGGAATAATTTAGTTAATGATAGTAATTTTATTTAGATTTATTTAAATTATATTTAAGTTAGGGGCTGTTAGGGTTAGACTTAGGTCTAGGGGTTAATAAATATAATATAGTGGTGGTGACGTTGGGGGCGACAGATTAGGGGTTAATAAATGTAGGTAGGTGGCGGTGATGTAAGGGGCGGCAGATAAGGGGTTAATAATATTTAACTAGTGTTTGCGAGGCAGGAGTGGGGCGGTTTAGGGGTTAATATGTTTATTCTAGTGGTGGCGATGTCCGGAGCAGCAGATTAGGGGTTAATAGTTTTATTTTAGTGTTTGCGATGTGGGAGGGACTTGGTTTAGGGATTAATAGGTAGTTTATGGGTGTTAGTGTACTTTTTAGCACTTTAGTTATGAGTTTTATGCTACAGCACTACTGACTTTAAAATGCGTTAGGAATCTTGCAGGATGGGCTGTACCGCTCACTTTTTGGCCTCCCAGGACAAACTTGTAATATCAGCCCTTATGGAAGTTCCATTGAAAAAAGACTATATGCTATTTGCGTAAGTTGGTTTGTGGTAAGGCCAAAAAAGTGTACGGTGCCCCTAAACCTGCAAGACTCGTAATACCAGCGGGCATAAAAAAGCAGCGTTAGGACCTGTTAACGCTGCTTTTTCACCTTCCCGCAAAACTCGTAATCTAGTCGTAAGTGTTCAATTTCCATGCCATTACGTTTAGAGACTTTAGATCTGGATGGAAGAAGGGACCTTGAGACAGAAGGTCTAGTCGTAGAGGAAGATGCCATGGCGAGCAACTGGATATCCAAACTATGTCCGCATAACAAATCACATGAGGCCACACAGGGACTATTAAATCACATAGGACTGTTTCTTCTTGATCTTTGAAATCACTCTGGGAATCAGGATGAGAAGGGGGGGAAATGTAAGGAGGCTGGTAAGAACAAGGTACTGCTAGAGCATCCATCACATCTGCCTGATGATCCCTGGACCTTGAGAGGTACCTGGGAAGTTTCTTGTTCAAACAAGAGCTCACCAGATCAATTTCTGGAAGGACCCATATCAGTACAATTTGATAGAACACATTTGGGTGGAGAGACCACTCCCTGGATGTAGCGATTGATGACTGAGATAATCCGCCTCCCAGTTGTCTACATCTTGGATGTGAATCACAGTGATAATACAAGATTTTGATTCTGCCCAAGAACATATTTGAGATACTTCTATAATAGCTAAGAAACTTTGAGTTCCCCCTTGATGATTGACATATGCCACTGTTGTGATATTGTCCGTCTGAAACCGGATATAAGGTAATGCTTTAAAAAACTATAGACTTACAGGATAACTAGGTAGAATAGTTACTCAGAAATTGACAATGTTCTGGGTGGACTTGGATGTGAAGGTAAGTATCCTGTAAGTCTATTGTGGACATAAAGTGACCTTGCTGAACAAAAGGTAAGAATAGTCCTTATAGTTTCCATCTTGAAAGTTGGAATTCTCGCAAATCTGTTTAAACACATTTCAGAAATGCTTGGCTTTCAATGGGTGATTTGGAATATGGGTGAGAAAAAAAATCTTTCTGTATGAGGTCTTATTCTGAAACCAATTCAATATCCCTGAGAAATTATGTTCTGGATCCACGGATTTTGGACAGATTCTGACCAAAATTCTTGAAAGTGTTTTAGTCTGCCTCCTACCAGAAGAACTGAATTGGGCACCGTACCTTCATGCAGGCTTAGAGGCTGGATTCTGTTTCTTATATTGTTTAAATTTATTCCAATTTGAAGGTCTCCAGTTAGAGCCAGACGGTTTATTGAAGGGGTTGGCTTTCAGTTCTCTATTCTGATGAAAGGATAGAAAATGATTTGGTGCCTTAAATTTTCCTTTAGACTTTTTTTCTTGTGGAAGGAAAACCCCCTTATCTCCAGTAATAGTAGAATAAATAGAATCTAGTTGGGAACCAAAGAGATTTTTATCCTGAAAAGAGATAATAATCTCGTTTTACATATCATATCCGCATTCCATGATTTAAGCCACAAAGCTCTTCTTGGAAGAATAGCTAAAGGTATAGTTTTAACATTGATTTTCATGATATCAAATACTGCATTGCAAATAAAATTAAGTAAATGAATATTTGAGCATTCAGGATCAGAAGTGGACTGCTGAACAAGACTTGATATACAAAAAGTAGATGCATCAGCTATGTCAGCAATAGAAATCGATCTAAAAGGGTCATTGAACGAAGTACTGTCTTCCAAAGGAATAGTAGTACGTTTAACAAGAGTGGAAATAGCCCCATCAACTTAGGGTAAGGTTTCCCAAAGCTCTAACTTAGAAATAGGTAAAGGATATAATTTTTAAAACCTTGAAGAAGGGTTAAAATAATTCCCTGGTTTAGACCATTCCTCAGCAATCATATCAGAGAAATCGTCAGGAATAGGAAAAACCTCAGGGAGATTGATAACCATTTTAAACACTGAATTTAAATGATTATATGGTATATTGTTAGAAGGATTAGCTTCTTAAACTTCTTGCGTGACTATAACTTCTTTTAAAAGAGAACGTATGAGTTCAATTTTAAATAAAAAATAATTATCAACCTCTATGTCTGATATAGGAATCTCAAATTCAGGTGTCCCCATCATTAGAAGATACATCAGTATTAAGTTGGTCAGTAAATATATTACTAGCAGTAGGTAAAACATGTGCTGACCTTTTATGTTTATTTGAAGGCTGTAGAGAAGTCAGGGCCTTCTCAATGGCGGCAGCAATAAATCCTTCATTGCTGTGGGTATGCCTTCTGCATTAGACTGTAAGGGAAAAACAGCAGTTTCGTTTGAATACATAGAAACATTGTCAGAATGTGATAAAAATTCAAAGCATGCGGGTGCGTGTCCTAGCAGCGGCTCTGAGTGGTCGTACGTTCTGAAGCTCCAGAAGAATTTGAAGTAATCCACCGATTATTATCATTATTCTACAGCATCTGATAAACATTGCAACCTTGCTTGGTTACTAGCACCTATCAAACAAACCTGATGATCAGATCGCTGTATTTATGATTTTGGAGCCAGAATCAGACGTTTGAGGCCGGTAATTACCAGGTAACACACCCCCCCGGAATTCCGGGGTACTTAGCCATGTCTGGACTAATCATTTTCCTTAGAACACTCCACAACATACTGTTGTATCAGTCACCCATCTGCAAAGCTAACCTCGCTATCTTCATTTGCTTACTTCAATTACAGTCCAAGAAATCCACTCCCTCATCCCATTACAGAGGAAGAAAGCCGTGACCATGAGGGGCGTTGAGTCCTTATATCATTTGGATCAATATTTTTCTAAAATAGAAGCCCTTCTGCAAGCCCTAATCAATAAAGCACCCACAAAATATGAGTTAAATCATTACATTGAGATTAAAACATTTAAAGAGTCCTACAACACCAAGCCCATTGGGCATGAAAACTATCATAGATTCATCATGTGGCGCATATATCCCATCCGATACACAGATGACCTCAAAGTTTACACCACCGGACAATCCCCATGATCCACTAACATTTCTAAAGCTGCCTGACTATACACATGGATATATACGCATCAAGGGACTGGCGCTCATCACAATCTGGTAATACAGATGCAAGAAAGCATGGGCACAGCTGGACTAACTTCAGCAACAACACTGCTTTAATTGTCAGCAACCTAAGATTTTTCATAAGAGCATTATGATATATACAACTCCATTATTACGATTTCCTGTTAAAATATAAATTAATCTATAAAGATATTTTAATTGTTCTCCTGTACATTGCTATACACCCTAAAGATTCAGAATGAAGTGGCAGCAAAATTGAAATCAAACAGGTTTATTCAGCACATAAAACACAACATGTTTCGGGAGCTCCTTCCCTTAGTAATGCATGACTAAGGGAAAAAGTTCCCAAAACATAGCATATTTTATGTGCTGAATAAACCTGTTTGATTTCACTTTTGCTGCCACTTCATTCTGAATCTTTAATGATTACCTTGAGGGTGTGGTGGTTACTCTATGTGGTGTGCAGTGGCCTGTGTGCTGGACTGTGCTGTTTGTTGATATTGGACATCACTATACACCCAGCTTTATAATAGTGAGGTTAATATATAGTTATTCTTTCAGAAACAATTATTACCTTTGTTCCAGTCTAACAATTCAAATCATTAACTATCACTAGCTGGCCATACTTTCACAACAGAATATGCTGTCATATAAGATACATAACATTTAAGGAAACCCTACCAGGTGCTGATAATATATTTAACTGATGTTTTTCCAGTTCTGACCTTTATTCTACTGCAACTGTTTTTTTACAATTTTATTTCTGCTAAGCTTGCAGTTTGAATCTTGTTTGAAAATCCTTGTTAGGGTTGTACCTATTATATAATCTCTATATTATTTGCTATATGTTTTAATCAAAGACCCAAGAGAGGTCCAGGTTTGATGTCTACAGGGATAAAAACAAGGAAAATCATTTTATTTATATTATTCTCTTTTCTTAAACATCACATGTAATTTGAATTATGTCCATGTATCTTGTGCCAATATGTTCTTTTTTCTTTTCATGTATGTCCTCAATAAAAAAATGAAAATATGAGCCACATAAATCAGCTGAAGAAGCCACTTCAGTATTTTTACAATAAGCACACTTAGCTTTGGTAGAAATGTGTCCAGACAGCTCAATTCCTGTAACTTCTGGGACAGGTGAAGGCTACTCCATTATGGAAACACAGAAAAATAAAAATAAACAAATTGAGTATGCAATAAAATACTATTTTAACCCCCTGCTTAAGTAAGCTTTTTTGTCTCTCTCTCTCTTTAAAAAAGGTTTGCAAAAAAACGCTTAAAATGTTATAATCCAAATTGCATTGTGATATCATTATGTATAGAACAAAGGATGCATAATCTAGCCCTTTGTTACGATCTAGGTCAATAATAGCAGAGGGGAAAGTACTAATATAGAGAAAGAAAGGCGCGAAAATTATCGTTTGGCGCCAAATGATGACACGGTCAATTACATCATAAATAAGCGACACGGTGAGCGTGCACATGCACGTAAAATAAACTAATGCTTCATCAAAGCGGATGCCAGTTCTTATTCTAAGGCCCAGTGTCATGTCTTAGAAAATTTAGATGATGCCTCATATAAATTTAAATGGTATGCAAGTTAAACCCCCTGCTAAGGCAGAACACAATTGCTGATTATGGCACTGTGACCAGATATTAGTTTGCATTGATAAAAAATACTGCTCTAATAAAATAATCATTGCATAAAGGGGAATAGTACCTGTTCCAGGGGTCTTATATATAAATATATATGCTAACTTTTGAATAAGTGCCCAAACCATAGCTGTGTCAGATAAATCCATATTTATTATACTTACCCATAGACACTCGTCCACTGATAACAGACGGCCAAACCAGTACTGAAACATATAAGCAGAGGTAATGGAATAGAAGTATGATGCAGATCTGTAAAGGGAGGCAGAAGATGAATCCCGGCAACCGAATTTACAAAGAGCCTATGAAAAAGCTTTCTTGTGAGGCAAAAACATGGCGTCATAAGGCAGTACTCCCTTCACATCCCTCTGACAAGCACTGTACTCTGAGGGGAACTGGGCTTCAAAATGCTCTGAAGAGCTTTTCCACTGAAGACATCAAGCACATTATAATGCTTCAAGTATCTCCTAGGGAGGCAAAGTTTAAAACTGAGGTATGTGTGAGGTGGGAGGGGTATTTATAGGCTTTTGAGGATTAGGAGACTTTGCCTCCTCCTGGTAGCACCAATATGAAAGAAAAAACCTTTTTCTGAGGAACCAGCAAACTCTTTGAAAAATTTATTTTCCAACCATGTTGTTGAAAGAACAACAGTCTGCTGGTGTGAGATTCTGCTCAATGAAAAGATGGAGCTTGAACCAAGATATCATCCATGTAATGAAAACACTGCAATACCTTGATCTCTGATCACAGACAAAAGGGTACTCAGGACCTTGGAGAATTTTCTGGGAGCTGTATCCAAACAAAATGGTAGAGCAACAAACTGAAAATGTGTGTCTAGAACAGCAAACCTTAGAAACTGATGTTCCTTGTGAATAGAAACATGAAGGTATGCATCCTTTTAAATCTATTGTGAACATAAAGTGACCTTGCTGAACAAAAGGTAGAATAGTTTGAATAGTCTTCATTTTAAAAGTAGGGACTCTGAGCCTTTAGTTCAAGAACTGGTCTGAGAATCCTTTCTTTCTTTGGAACTGATGAAATTATGATATTGGAGTAAAACTCCATTCCCTGTTCCAACAAAATAACAGGAACAATCACTTCCATAGATTCTACATTCAAAACTCACTGAATAAAGGCCTTAGCTTTTACAGGATTTCTCAGAACATTGGACATAAAAAAGAAAACTTTCCCCTGGGAGGCCTTGTTCTGAAACCAATTCAATAATCCTGGAAGACTATAATTATAACACAGGTATCCTGAACAGACTGAAAGCAAGCTTCATTTAAAAAAAAAACATAATTTTTGCTTACCAGATAAATTCCTTTCCTTCCGGATAGGGAGAGTCCACGTCTTCATTCCTTACTGTTGGGAAATACAACACCAGGCCACCAGGAGGAGGCAAAAACACCCCAGCCAAAGGGTAAAATATTCCTCCCAATTCCTCACTACCCCAGTCATTGTGCCGAGGGAACAAGGAAAAGTAGGAGAAACAGGGTATAAATGGTGCCAGAAGAATAAAATAAATAATACGGGACCGTCCATAGACAAGAAAAAATGAGTGGGGGCCATGGACTCTTCCTATCCAGAAGGATTGCAACTGATCAGCGAAATCTGGAGGCCAGAGGGCCCCTCCCATTAGAAGATTAGTAGTGCCCTGGGGAGCAGCATGTGTAATCAGAGATGAATGTAGGGAACGCACCTCACTGGGCGGAGAACCCTCAGTTGTACTAAAAATCTTATTCTGTTTGGACATTGCAATTTTATCAAAGCATGTGGAACATACATAGTTGAGCAGGCGGATCAACAACCGGAACCTCCTCACAATAAACACACATATTAGATTTAGTTAAAGAGGGAGTACCCTCTAACATAGAGTCCTCCATAGGTTGCACCTTTATTATGGACTAGATAGATTAAATGGCATACCCAATGGCCGGGGTACTCACCACCTCCTATGACCCAGACCACAGAGAAACCGCTTTGTCTCATGCAACTGCCGGTCAAGAAAGAGGAAGTTGAAGAGGTCACACCCGATCACATGGAGTGCCATGCAGGACCGCCCCTGCACTAAAGAGAAAACACACCAACAAAGGCCACGCCAAAATCTTCCAAGGAAACCTGACCGTTCACACATTAACAGAGCCTCATCTCACACATGTCGCAGTATTAAACACAATAACAAATATTATGCATAAATCCCCCACTGTTAAATAACCCCCTTCCGGGGATATTAACCCTTGATTCTATAGAGATAAAGGAGTCACACTGTGCCCCTGCCTTCTTACGTTATCATATGTGTATAAATGAAACAATCTTACCAGAATCGACACTGTGGAACAGGAACACAGCCCTTCAAGTGTGACAGGTTAGTAGCATAGCTCCTCACATGGACTTGAGTGCAGAAAGCAGGCAGTGAAACTCGTCAATGCCAATTGCTAATGGAACTGTTAATCTGAGTTGGAAAGGTTTCGCAGAAAGTCTCTCCCTGCATCTCCAACTATAACTTTCATCCATGCCCTCACTGAGACTAACAGGACTACTTAAAACTCCAGTCCCATCTAAAAACTGTTGACACATCTCTGCCAACCTCCTGTGACGAAAGGCAAATGACTGGGGGATGAGGGGAGTGAGGGAGGCATTTAAGCCTTTGGCTGGGGTGCCTTTGCCTCCTTCTGGTGGCCCGGTTCTTATTTCCCACAAGTAATGAATGAAGCCGTGGACTCACCTCCCATAAAGATGGAAATTATATGCATGTGAAATGCCTGTAAGGTTTAAAAAATGTACGAGTGAAAAAGTGACAAATACATAAAAAAAGTTTTTAAAACGGAAATTAAATAAATATATAACAATAATCTAAGAGGCTTATAGATTGCCAAATAACAAAAAATATAGTACTTAACATTGGACACCCTACTAATGTAGAAAACCAGTAGGAAGCCAAAACCAGTGCTGAAACATAACAGCAGAGGATCTGGAATAAGAGTATATTCACAAACCAACAGAAAGAGGCAAAGGACACGTCCCTGTGACACATGTGGAAAGGCTTGTGTTTAAATCCCAATAATTGAAAAAATATATCACTACCTATACTACAAATACATCCCTCCAAAACTCATTATACTCTGTGGGGGAAATGAGCCACAACTCGGTCTGAGAACCCCTCTCACCAAAGAATCAAATGGATTGTGGACTTTCACCACCTGTATGAAATAAATCATATTTTTATTACAATTTCAATACACAAGATTTTGAGATTATTTTCTCAAATGTAGTCAAAACATTTAAGGATTAATAAATATATTAAGTAACCTTTCTAAATTAATTCAGTGTTTTTATTTTTAATAAAAAATTGTAAATCAAAATATATTATTTGTTATAACTCAGCACAATGCATTTTATGCAGCTAGGGAGACTATCCTAAACCAGATAAGGGCTTAACATAGGGGTTCGCTCTGTGCAAAATATGAGAATGCTTTATCTCCAAAATTAATTTTCTGATGCGCAATAAGTTTTAACATCGGAGCAAAACTTTTCCCACATTCAGAACATGAAAATGCCTTCTCTCCTTTATGAATTATCTGATGGCTTCTAAGAGTTGATTTCTGAGCAAAATATTTCCCACATTAAGAACATGAAAATGTTTTCTCTCCTGTATGAATTATCTGATGTCTTATAAGACTTGATTTATGAGCAAAACACTTCCCACATTCAGAACAGGAAAATGCTTTCTCTCCTGTATGAATTTTGTGATGGCTTCTAAGCGTTGATTTGTCATTAAAACACTTCCCACATTCAACACATGAAAATGGTTTCTCTCCTGTATGAATTATCTGATGACTAAAAAGAGTTGATTTGTGAGCAAAACACTTTCCACATTCAGAACATGAAAATGCTTTCTCTCCTGTATGAATTATCTGATGACTAATAAGAGTTGATTTGTGAGCAAAACACTTTCCACATTCAGAACATGAAAATGCTTTCTCTCCTGTATGAATTCGCTGATGTCTAATAAGACGTGATTTCCGAGCAAAACATTTCCCACATTCAGAACATGAAAATGTTTTCTCTCCTGTATGAATTATCTGATGACTAATAAGAGTTGATTTGTGAGCAAAACACTTTCCACATTCAGAACATGAAAATGCTTTCTCTCCTGTATGAATTATCTGATGAATAATAAGAGTTGATTTGTGAGCAAAACACTTTCCACATTCAGAACAAGAAAATGCTTTCTCTCCTGTATGAATTCGCTGATGTCTAATAAGACGTGATTTCCGAGCAAAATATTTCCCACATTCAGAACATGAAAATGTTTTCTCTCCTGTATGAATTTCCTGATGGCTTCTAAGCGTTGATTTGTCATTAAAACACTTCCCACATTCAAAACATGAAAATGGTTTCTCTCCTGTATGAATTATCTGATGTCTAATAAGAGTTGATTTCTGAGCAAAACATTTCCCACATTCAGAACATGAAAATGTTTTCACTCCTGTATGATTTATCTGATGTCTAATAAGAATTGATTTCTGTGTAAAACATTTCCCACAGTCAACACATGAAAATGGTTTCTCTCCTGTATGAATTATCTGATGACTAATAAGAGTTGATTTGTGAGCAAAACATTTCCCACATTCAGAACATGAAAATGCTTTCTCTCCTGTATGATTTTTCTGATGGCCTCTAAGAGTTGCTTTGTCAATAAAATACTTCCCACATTCAGAACATGAAAATGCTTTCTCTCCTGTATGATTTTTTTTATGGTTCCTAAGAGTTGATTTCAAAGCAAAACACTTGCCACATTGAGAACATGAAAATGCTTTCTCTCCTGTATGAGTTATCTGATATCTAATAAGAGTTGATTTGTCGGTAAAACATTTCACACAGTCAGAACATGAAAATGCTTTCTCTACAGTATGAATTTTCGGTATTAAAAGATTTGATTTCCTGGTAAAAAAAATCCCATATTCAGAACATAAATTTTCCACGTTGCTATCCGTATTTTCACCATGGATAGGATTAGGATAATTGCAGTTTGTAAATTCACCTGTTAAGATATACAATAGGATTAATGTTAGTTATTAATGACATAATTATTATATTTTGAGCACATTTCAACTGCTATGAATGAGTGTCTACCACAAGAGTAAGCCGCAGGCTATGACCCCGCTACACCTTTCCCTAGCTTTATGCTAATGCTTAAAGGAATATGAAACCCAACATTTTTCTTTCATTATTCAAATAATACCATTTTTAAAAGTTTCCAATTTACTTCTATTATCAAATTTGCTTTGTTCTCATATTATTTGTTGAAGAGATACCTAGGTTAGCAGCTTGCACATGCCTGAAGTACTACATGATAGAAAATAGTGCTGTAATCTAGTGCTCTTGATAATGTATAAGTTGTTGCAAAACTGCTGTGATATAGTGCTACAGACAAGTGCAGACTCCTGAGATTACACTCCTGCTTTTTAAACAAAGGAAAAGAAGAAAACTAAGAAAATGTGATAATAGAAGTACATCAGAAAGTTGTTTAAGTATGTTTTATATTTATTTTATAACCAACATTAAAGGGACAGTCAAGTCCAAAAAAACAGAATTTATGTTTACCTGATAAATTACTTTCTCCAACGGTGTGTCCGGTCCACGGCGTCATCCTTACTTGTGGGATATTCTCTTCCCCAACAGGAAATGGCAAAGAGCCCAGCAAAGCTGGTCACATGATCCCTCCTAGGCTCCGCCTACCCCAGTCATTCGACCGACGTTAAGGAGGAATATTTGCATAGGAGAAACCATATGGTACCGTGGTGACTGTAGTTAAAGAAAATAAATTATCAGACCTGATTAAAAAAACCAGGGCGGGCCGTGGACCGGACACACCGTTGGAGAAAGTAATTTATCAGGTAAACATAAATTCTGTTTTCTCCAACATAGGTGTGTCCGGTCCACGGCGTCATCCTTACTTGTGGGAACCAATACCAAAGCTTTAGGACACGGATGAAGGGAGGGAGCAAATCAGGTCACCTAAATGGAAGGCACCACGGTTTGCAAAACCTTTCTCCCAAAAATAGCCTCAGAAGAAGCAAAAGTATCAAACTTGTAAAATTTGGTAAAAGTGTGCAGTGAAGACCAAGTCGCTGCC
This sequence comes from Bombina bombina, assembly GCF_027579735.1. Taxonomy (NCBI): domain Eukaryota; kingdom Metazoa; phylum Chordata; class Amphibia; order Anura; family Bombinatoridae; genus Bombina; species Bombina bombina. Next base: position 804,889,856 of record NC_069502.1, on the reverse strand, counting down.
CTACATATCTGATCAACAGAAGCCTCGTTCTTGAAGGCCCATGTGGAAGCCACAGCCCTAGTGGAATGAGCTGTGATTCTTTCGGGAGGCTGCCGTCCGGCAGTCTCGTAAGCCAATCTGATGATGCTTTTAATCCAAAAAGAGAGAGAGGTAGAAGTTGCTTTTTGACCTCTCCTTTTACCGGAATAAACAACAAACAAGGAAGATGTTTGTCTAAAATCCTTTGTAGCATCTAAATAGAATTTTAGAGCGCGAACAACATCCAAATTGTGCAACAAACGTTCCTTCTTTGAAACTGGTTTCGGACACAGAGAAGGTACGATAATCTCCTGGTTAATGTTTTTGTTAGAAACAACTTTTGGAAGAAACCCAGGTTTAGTACGTAAAACCACCTTATCTGCATGGAACACCAGATAAGGAGGAGAACACTGCAGAGCAGATAATTCTGAAACTCTTCTAGCAGAAGAAATTGCAACTAAAAACAAAACTTTCCAAGATAATAACTTAATATCAACGGAATGTAAGGGTTCAAACGGAACCCCCTGAAGAACTGAAAGAACTAAATTGAGACTCCAAGGAGGAGTCAAAGGTTTGTAAACAGGCTTAATTCTAACCAGAGCCTGAACAAAGGCTTGAACATCTGGCACAGCTGCCAGCTTTTTGTGAAGTAACACAGACAAGGCAGAAATCTGTCCCTTCAGGGAACTTGCAGATAATCCTTTTTCCAATCCTTCTTGAAGGAAGGATAGAATCTTAGGAATCTTAACCTTGTCCCAAGGGAATCCTTTAGATTCACACCAACAGATATATTTTTTCCAAATTTTGTGGTAAATCTTTCTAGTTACAGGCTTTCTGGCCTGAACAAGAGTATCGATAACAGAATCTGAGAACCCTCGCTTCGATAAGATCAAGCGTTCAATCTCCAAGCAGTCAGCTGGAGTGAAACCAGGTTCGGATGTTCGAACGGACCCTGAACAAGAAGGTCTCGTCTCAAAGGTAGCTTCCAAGGTGGAGCCGATGACATATTCACCAGATCTGCATACCAAGTCCTGCGTGGCCACGCAGGAGCTATCAAGATCACCGACGCCCTCTCCTGATTGAACCTGGCTACCAGCCTGGGGATGAGAGGAAACGGCGGGAACACATAAGCTAGTTTGAAGGTCCAAGGTGCTACTAGTGCATCCACTAGAGCCGCCTTGGGATCCCTGGATCTGGACCCGTAGCAAGGAACTTTGAAGTTCTGACGAGAGGCCATCAGATCCATGTCTGGAATGCCCCACAGCTGAGTGACTTGGGCAAAGATTTCCGGATGGAGTTCCCACTCCCCCGGATGCAATGTCTGACGACTCAGAAAATCCGCTTCCCAATTTTCCACTCCTGGGATGTGGATAGCGGACAGGTGGCAGGAGTGAGACTCCGCCCATAGAATGATTTTGGTCACTTCTTCCATCGCTAGGGAACTCCTTGTTCCCCCCTGATGGTTGATGTACGCAACAGTTGTCATGTTGTCTGATTGAAACCGTATGAACTTGGCCCTCGCTAGCTGAGGCCAAGCCTTGAGAGCATTGAATATCGCTCTCAGTTCCAGAATATTTATCGGTAGAAGAGATTCTTCCCGAGACCAAAGACCCTGAGCTTTCAGGGATCCCCAGACCGCGCCCCAGCCCATCAGACTGGCGTCGGTCGTGACAATGACCCACTCTGGTCTGCGGAATGTCATCCCTTGTGACAGGTTGTCCAGGGACAGCCACCAACGGAGTGAGTCTCTGGTCCTCTGATTTACTTGTATCTTCGGAGACAAGTCTGTATAATCCCCATTCCACTGACTGAGCATGCACAGTTGTAATGGTCTTAGATGAATGCGCGCAAAAGGAACTATGTCCATTGCCGCTACCATCAACCCGATCACTTCCATGCACTGAGCTATGGAAGGAAGAGGAACGGAATGAAGTATCCGACAAGAGTCTAGAAGCTTTGTTTTTCTGGCCTCTGTCAGAAATATCCTCATTTCTAAGGAGTCTATTATTGTTCCCAAGAAGGGAACCCTTGTTGACGGAGATAGAGAACTCTTTTCCACGTTCACTTTCCATCCGTGAGATCTGAGAAAGGCCAGGACTATGTCCGTGTGAGCCTTTGCTTGAGGAAGGGACGACGCTTGAATCAGAATGTCGTCCAAGTAAGGTACTACAGCAATGCCCCTTGGTCTTAGCACGGCTAGAAGGGACCCTAGTACCTTTGTGAAAATCCTTGGAGCAGTGGCTAATCCGAAAGGAAGCGCCACAAACTGGTAATGCTTGTCCAGGAATGCGAACCTTAGGAACCGATGATGTTCCTTGTGGATAGGAATATGTAGATACGCATCCTTTAAATCCACCGTGGTCATGAATTGACCTTCCTGGATGGAAGGAAGAATAGTTCGAATGGTTTCCATCTTGAACGATGGAACCTTGAGAAACTTGTTTAAGATCTTGAGATCTAAGATTGGTCTGAACGTTCCCTCTTTTTTGGGAACTATGAACAGATTGGAGTAGAACCCCATCCCTTGTTCTCTTAATGGAACAGGATGAATCACTCCCATTTTTAACAGGTCTTCTACACAATGTAAGAATGCCTGTCTTTTTATGTGGTCTGAAGACAACTGAGACCTGTGGAACCTCCCCCTTGGGGGAAGCCCCTTGAATTCCAGAAGATAACCTTGGGAGACTATTTCTAGCGCCCAAGGATCCAGAACATCTCTTGCCCAAGCCTGAGCGAAGAGAGAGAGTCTGCCCCCCACCAGATCCGGTCCCGGATCGGGGGCCAACATTTCATGCTGTCTTGGTAGCAGTGGCAGGTTTCTTGGCCTGCTTTCCCTTGTTCCAGCCTTGCATTGGTCTCCAAGCTGGCTTGGCTTGAGAAGTATTACCCTCTTGCTTAGAGGACGTAGCACTTTGGGTTGGTCCGTTTCTACGAAAGGGACGAAAATTAGGTTTATTTTTTGCCTTGAAAGGCCGATCGTGAGGAAGGGCGTGGCCCTTACCCCCAGTGATATCAGAGATAATCTCTTTCAAGTCAGGGCCAAACAGCGTTTTCCCCTTGAAAGGAATGTTAAGTAGCTTGTTCTTGGAAGACGCATCAGCCGACCAAGATTTCAACCAAAGCGCTCTGCGCGCCACAATAGCAAACCCAGAATTCTTAGCCGCTAACCTAGCCAATTGCAAAGTGGCGTCTAGGGTAAAAGAATTAGCCAATTTGAGAGCATTGATTCTGTCCATAATCTCCTCATAAGGAGGAGAATCACTATCGACCGCCTTTATCAGCTCATCGAACCAGAAACATGCGGCTGTAGCGACAGGGACAACGCATGAAATTGGTTGTAGAAGGTAACCCTGCTGAACAAACATCTTTTTAAGCAAACCTTCTAATTTTTTATCCATAGGATCTTTGAAAGCACAACTATCCTCTATGGGTATAGTGGTGCGTTTGTTTAAAGTGGAAACCGCTCCCTCGACCTTGGGGACTGTCTGCCATAAGTCCTTTCTGGGGTCGACCATAGGAAACAATTTTTTTAAATATGGGGGGAGGGACGAAAGGAATACCGGGCCTTTCCCATTCTTTATTAACAATGTCCGCCACCCGCTTGGGTATAGGAAAAGCTTCTGGGAGCCCCGGCACCTCTAGGAACTTGTCCATTTTACATAGTTTCTCTGGGATGACCAACTTGTCACAATCATCCAGAGTGGATAATACCTCCTTAAGCAGAATGCGGAGATGTTCCAACTTAAATTTAAATGTAATCACATCAGGTTCAGCTTGTTGAGAAATGTTCCCTGAATCAGTAATTTCTCCCTCAGACAAAACCTCCCTGGCCCCATCAGACTGGGTTAGGGGCCCTTCAGAAACATTATTATCAGCGTCGTCATGCTCTTCAGTATCTAAAACAGAGCAGTCGCGCTTACGCTGATAAGTGTTCATTTTGGCTAAAATGTTTTTGACAGAATTATCCATTACAGCCGTTAATTGTTGCATAGTAAGGAGTATTGGCGCGCTAGATGTACTAGGGGCCTCCTGAGTGGGCAAGACTCGTGTAGACGAAGGAGGGAATGATGCAGTACCATGCTTACTCCCCTCACTTGAGGAATCATCTTGGGCATCATTGTCATTGTCACATAAATCACATTTATTTAAATGAATAGGAATTCTGGCTTCCCCACATTCAGAACACAGTCTATCTGGTAGTTCAGACATGTTAAATAGGCATAAACTTGATAACAAAGTACAAAAAACGTTTTAAAATAAAACCGTTACTGTCACTTTAAATTTTAAACTGAACACACTTTATTACTGCAATTGCGAAAAAACATGAAGGAATTGTTCAAAATTCACCAAATTTTCACCACAGTGTCTTAAAGCCTTAAAAGTATTGCACACCAAATTTGGAAGCTTTAACCCTTAAAATAACGGAACCGGAGCCGTTTTGAACTTTAACCCCTTTACAGTCCCTGGTATCTGCTTTGCTGAGACCCAACCAAGCCCAAAGGGGAATACGATACCAAATGACGCCTTCAGAAAGTCTTTTCTAAGTATCAGAGCTCCTCTCACATGCGACTGCATGCCATGCCTCTCAAAAACAAGTGCGCAACACCGGCGCGAAAATGAGGCTCTGCCTATGCTTTGGGAAAGCCCCTAAAGAATAAGGTGTCTAAAACAGTGCCTGCCGATATTATTATATCAAAATACCCAAATAAAATGATTCCTCAAGGCTAAATATGTGTTAATAATGAATCGATTTAGCCCAGAAAAAGTCTACAGTCTTAATAAGCCCTTGTGAAGCCCTTATTTACGATCGTAATAAACATGGCTTACCGGATCCCATAGGGAAAATGACAGCTTCCAGCATTACATCGTCTTGTTAGAATGTGTCATACCTCAAGCAGCAAGAGACTGCTCACTGTTCCCCCAACTGAAGTTAATTGCTCTCAACAGTCCTGTGTGGAACAGCCATGGATTTTAGTGACGGTTGCTAAAATCATTTTCCTCATACAAACAGAAATCTTCATCTCTTTTCTGTTTCTGAGTAAATAGTACATACCAGCACTATTTCAAAATAACAAACTCTTGATTGAATAATAAAAACTACAGTTAAACACTAAAAAACTCTAAGCCATCTCCGTGGAGATGTTGCCTGTACAACGGCAAAGAGAATGACTGGGGTAGGCGGAGCCTAGGAGGGATCATGTGACCAGCTTTGCTGGGCTCTTTGCCATTTCCTGTTGGGGAAGAGAATATCCCACAAGTAAGGATGACGCCGTGGACCGGACACACCTATGTTGGAGAAAACTTTCATAATTCAAATAGGGCATGCAATTTTAAACAACTTTCCAATTTAACTTTATCCCCAATTTTGCTTTGTTCTCTTGGAATTCTTAGTTGAAAGCTAAACCTAGGAGGTTCATATGCTAATTTCTTAGACCTTGAAGGCCGCCTCTAATCTGAAAGCATGTTGCCAGTTTTTCACCACTAGTGGACATAAGTTCATGTGTTTCACATAGATGACATTGATCTCATGCACGTGAATTTACAGAGGAGTGAGCACTGATTGGCTTAAGTGCAAGTCTATCAAATTAACTGAAATAATGGCGTAGTCTGCAGAGGCTTAGATACAAAGGTAATTACAGAGGTAAAACGTGTATTATAACTGAGTTTGTTATGCAAAACTGGGGAATGGGCAATAAAGTGATTATCTTTTAAAACAACAAAAATTCTGGTGTTGACTGTATCTTTAAAGAAATCATGTAAAAAAAACAAAATTTATGCTTACCTGATAAATTTCTTTCTCTTGTGGTGTATCCAGTCCACGGGTTCATCCATTACTTGTGGGATATTCTCCTTCCCAACAGGAAGTTGCAAGAGGACACCCACAGCAGAGCTGTCTATATAGCTCCTCCCCTAACTGCCACTCCCAGTCATTCGACCGAAGACAAGCAAGAAAAAAGGAGAAACTATAGGGTGCAGTGGTGACTGTAGTTCAAAAATAAAAACCACCTGCCTTAAAATGACAGGGCGGGCCGTGGACTGGATACACCACAAGAGAAAGAAATTTATCAGGTAAGCATAAATTTTGTTTTCTCTTGTAAGGTGTATCCAGTCCACGGGTTCATCCATTACTTGTGGGATACCAATACCAAAGCTTTAGGACACGGATGAAGGGAGGGACAAGGCAGGCACTTAAACGGAAGGCACCACTGCCTGTAAGACCTTTCTCCCAAAAATAGCCTCCGAGGAAGCAAAAGTATCAAATTTGTAGAATTTAGAAAAGGTATGAAGCGAAGACCAAGTCGCCGCCTTACAAATCTGTTCAACAGAGGCCTCATTTTTAAAAGCCCATGTGGAAGCTACCACTCTAGTGGAATGAGCTGCAATTCTTTCAGGAGGCTGCTGGCCAGCAGTCTCATAAGCTAAACGGATTATGCTTCTTAACCAAAAAGAAAGAGAAGTTGCCGAAGCCTTTTGGCCTTTTCTCTTTCCAGAGTAGACAACAAACAATGCAGATGTTTGACGAAACTCCTTAGTAGCTTGTAAATAGAACTTTAAAGCACGAACCACGTCAAGATTGTGTAACAGACGTTCCTTCTTTGAGGAAGGATTAGGACACAGTGACGGAACAACAATCTCCTGATTGATATTCTTATTAGAAACCACCTTAGGAAGAAACCCAGGTTTGGTACACAAAACTACCTTATCTGCATGGAAGACCAGATAAGGGGAATCACACTGTAAGGCTGATAATTCTGAAACTCTTTGAGCCGAAGAGATAGCTACTAAGAACAAAACTTTCCAAGATAAAAGCTTGATATCTATGGAATGCAAAGGTTCAAACGGAACCCCTTGAAGAACTTTTAAGAACTAAATTTAAACTCCATGGCGGAGCAACAGGTTTAAACACAGGCTTGATTCTAACTAAAGCCTGACAAAACGCCTGAACGTCTGGAACATCTGCCAGACGCTTGTGCAAAAGAATAGACAGAGCAGAAATCTGTCCCTTTAAGGAACTATCCGATAATCCTTTTTCCAATCCTTCTTGTAGAAAAGACAATATCCTAGGAATCCTGACCTTACTCCATGAGTAACCCTTGGATTCACACCAATGAAGATATTTACACCATATCCTATGATAGATTTTCCTGGTGACAGGCTTACGAGCCTGAATCAAGCTATCAGTGACCGACTCGGAGAAGCCACGTTTTGATAAAATCAAGCGTTCAATCTCCAAGCAGTCAGACGCAGAGAAATTAGATTTGGATATATGAAAGGACCTTGGAGTAGAAGGTCCTGCCTCAGCGGCAGAGTCCATGGTGGAAAGGATGACATGTCCACCAGATCTGCATACCAAGTCCTGCGTGGCCACGCAGGTGCTATCAAAATCACCGAAGCTCTCTCCTGCTTGATCTTGGCAATCAGACGTGGGAGGAGAGGAAAGGGTGGAAACACATAAGCCAGGCTGAAGGACCAAGGCACTGCTAGAGCATCTATCAGCGCTGCCTGGGGATCCCTTGACCCGTAACGAGGAAGTTTGGCGTTCTGACGATACGCCATCAAATCCAGTTCTGGTTGGCCCCAAAGTTGAATCAGCTGGGCAAATACCTCCGGATGGAGTTCCCACTCCCCCGGATGAAAAGTCTGCCGACTTAGAAAATCCTCCTCCTAATTCTCTACTCCTGGGATATGGATAGCTGAGAGATGGCAACAGTGAACCTCTGCCCAAAGAATTATCCTGGAAACCTCCATCATTTCCAGGGGACTCCTTGTTCCCCCCCTGATGGTTGATATAGGCTACAGTCGTGATATTGTCCGACTGAAATCTGATGAACCTGGCCGTAGCTAGTTGAGGCCAAGCCTAGAGAGCATTTAATACCGCACTTCGTTCCAGAATGTTTATCGGAAGGAGGGCTTCCTCCAGAGACCACGAGCCCTGAGCCTTCAGGGAGTTCCAGACTGCGCCCCAGCCCAGAAGGCTGGCATCTGTCGTCACTATAGTCCACTCTGGCCTGCGGAAACTCATTCCCCTGGACAGATGGACCCGAGATAACCACCAGAGAAGAGAATCCCTGGTCTCTTGATCCAAATTTAACTGAGGAGACAAATCTGTGTAATTCCCATCCCACTGATTGAGCATGCAAAGTTGCAGTGGTCTGAGATGAAGGCGGGCAAACGGAACTATGTCCATTGCCGCTACCATTAGGCCGATCATTTCCATACACTGAGCCACTGACGGCCGAGGAGTGCAATGAAGAACACGGCAGGAAGATAGAAGCTTTGATATCCTGACCTCTGTCAGAAAAATTTTCATTTCTACTGAATCTATCAGGGTTCCTAGGAAGGAAACTCTTGTGAGGGGGAGAACAAACTCTTTTCTCTGTTCACCTTCCACCCATGAGACCTTAGAAAGGCCAGAACAATATCCGTATGGAACTTGGCACTTTGAAAAGTCGATGCCTGGATCAGGATGTCGTCTAAGGAGCCACCGCTATGCCCCGCGGCCTTAGAACCGCAAGTAGGGACCCTAGAACCTTCGTAAAGATTCTCGGCGCCGTGGCTAAACCGAAGGGAAGAGCCACAAACTGGTAATGCCTGTCTAAAAAGGCAAACCTGAGGAACTGATGATGATCTCTGTGGATCAGAATGTGGAGATAAGCATCCTTTAAGTCCACGGTAGTCATATATTGACCCTCCTGGATCATAGGGAGGATGGTTCGGATTGTCTCCATCTTGAAAGATGGGACCCTGAGAAATTTGTTTAGAATCTTGAGATCCAAGATTGGTCTGAACGTTCCCTCTTTTTTGGGAACTATAAACAGGTTTGAATAGAACCCCTGCCCCTGTTCCTCCCTTGGAACTGGGTGGATCACTCCCATAACCAGTAAGTCTTGAACGCAACGTAAGAATGCCTCTCTTTATCTGGTTTGCAGATAGTTGTGAGAGATGAAATCTCCCCTTTGGAGATGAACCCTTGAATTCCAGAAGATATCCCTGGGAAACAATCTCCAGTGCCCAGGGATCCTGGACATCTCTTGCCCAAGCCTGAGCGAAGAGAGAAAGTCTGCCCCCGACTAGATCCGGTCCCGGATCGGGGGCTACTCCTTCATGCTGTCTTAGATGCAGCAGTAGGTTTTTTGGCCTGCTTTCCTTTGTTCCAAACCTGGTTAGGTTTCCAGACTGGTTTGGACTGGGCGAAATTTCCCTCTTGCTTTGCATTAGAGGAAGCTGAAGCTGCGCCACTCTTGAAGTTAAGAAAGGAACGAAAATTATTCTGTTTAGTTCTTAATTTATTGGACCTATCCTGAGGAAGGGCGTGACTGTTTCCTCCAGTAATATCAGAAATGATCTCCTTCAGTCCAGGCCCGAATAGGGTCTGCCCCTTGAAGGGTATGTTAAGAAGCTTAGACTTTGAAGTAACGTCTGCTGACCAGGACTTAAGCCATAGCGCCCTACGCGCCAGAATGGCAAAACCTGAATTCTTAGCCGTTAGCTTGGTTAAGTGAAAAACTGCGAAATAAAGGAATTAGCTAACTTAAGAGCTTTAATCCTGTCTAAAATATCATCTAACGGGGTCTCCACCTGTAGAGCCTCATCAAGAGACTCGAAACAGAAAGCCGCTGCAGCAGTAACTGGGGCAATGCATGCAAGAGGCTGGAGAATAAAACCTTGCTGTATAAAGATAGAGAGACCCTCCAATTTTTTATCCATAGGATCTAGGAAAGCACAACTGTCCTCGACGGGGATAGTTGTACGCTTAGCTAGTGTAGAAACTGCTCCCTCCAACTTAGGGACCGTCTGCCACGAGTCCCGTATTGCGGCATCTATCGGAAACATCTTTTTAAAAGCAGGAGGGGGAGAGAACGGCACACCTGGTCTATCCCATTCCTTAGTAATAATTTCCGTAAACCTCTTAGGCACTGGAAAAACGTCAGTGTAAACAGGCACTGCAAAATATTTGTCCATTTTACACAATTTCTCTGGAACTACAATGGGGTCACAGTCATTCAGAGTCGCTAAAACCTCCCTGAGCAATAAGCGGAGGTGTTCAAGCTTAAATTTAAATGCTGTCATTTCAGAGTCAGACTGACGCCTTCCCTGAATCTGAAATGTCACCCACAGATAGAAGCTCTCCTGCTTCGGCTTCTGAGTATTGTGAGGGTATATCGGACACAGGTATTAAAGCATCAGAAAGCTCTGTATTTATTCTAGCCCCAGAGCTGTCTCGCTTTCCTTGTAATACTGGCAGTTTGGACAATACCTCTGAGAGGGTAGCATTCATAACTGCCGCCATGTCCTGTAAGGTAAAAGAATTGGACGCACTAGATGTACTTGGCGTCACTTGCGCGGGAGTTATAGGTTCTGACACATGGGGAGAGCTAGGTGGCACAACCTCCCTTTTGTCTGTCTGAGAATTCTCTGGTGATAAATCTTTAAGTGCCATCATATGGTCTTTATAGTTTATAGAAATTTCCGTACATTTGGTACACATTCTAAGAGGGGGTTCCACAATGGCTACTAAACATATTGAGTTTCCTCTATGTCAGACATGTTTAACAGACTAGTAATGAGACCAGCAAGCTTGGAAAAAACTTTAATAAATGTGAAAAAGCAATTAAATAAAAACGGTACTGTGCCTTTAAGAGAAAAAAAAAACTAGCACATAAACTGCAAAACAGTGTTAAAAAGTAGTAAACTCTTCGAAATTTTTACAGTGTGTATAAGGGACTAAAGCAGCATTGCACCCACTTGCAAATGGATGATTAACCCTTTAGGCCCCAAACCGGATTTGAAAAACGTTAATAAACAGTTAAACACCTTGCCACGGCTTTGCTGTGGCTCCTACCTGCCCTCAAATACGATTTAGTAAAGAAATAAGCCCTCTATAGTGGTCCTCAGATGCCAGAAGACTCCTTTAGGGAAGCTGGATGTCTCAGTCTGAATATGAACTGTGCATCTAGAGCGTGAAAATAGGCCCCTCCCACCATGCACTCGATGTCAGAGGGCCTTAAGAAAATACTCCTAGGAGTATCTGACTAGCCATGTGGAAACTAGGCCCCAAAAAACGATTTATCACCCTCAGAGAAAAAACGTTCTTTCTATATAACCTGTAAACGTTTTGTCACTAAGAAATATGAGTATTAACATGAATATTACCCTTTTTTGCAAGCATGATCCCAGTCGTGGTTAAATCACTGCATCAGGCTTACCTCAATTATATAAGGCTCTGTCAGCATTTTCTAGACCTTATCATCTCTCTAGAAATAAATACACTGAACATACCTCAAAGCAGGTAATCTGCAGACCGTTCCCCCAACTGAAGTCTTTCCCATACTCTTCAGTTATGCGTGAGAACAGCAATGGACCTTAGTTACAAACCGCTAAGATCATTAACCTCCAGGCAGATTCTTCTTCTAATTTCTGCCTGGGAGTAAAACAGTATGACGCCGGTACCGTTTAAAAATAACAAACTCTTGATTGAAGGTAAAAACTACAGTAAGTCACCACATATCTCTTGATACTTCCTATCTTGTCGAGAGTTGCAAGAGAATGACTGGGAGTGGCAGTTAGGGGAGGAGCTATATAGACAGCTCTGCTGTGGGTGTCCTCTTGCAACTTCCTGTTGGGAAGGAGAATATCCCACAAGTAATGGATGAACCCGTGGACTGGATACACCTTACAAGAGAAATACATTTTCCGAAGATCTAAGATCCAAATATTGTACAGATGAAGCAAAACATAAGAATCACTTATAAAAAAAATCTTTAACAGACCTAATATTAGAAGAAGAAAAAACTAAAAAAAAAATATAATCTGTTTTGTTTATTTAACCCCTTAATGACAGACGACGTGCAGGGTACGTCCTCCAAAAAAATACCCTTAACGCCCGAGGATGTACACTGTACGATGTCGGTCCGCTTATTGCAGTGATGCCTCGATATCGAGGCAGCCTGTAATAACCTTTATAAGCCCTCTGGTGCAGAGAGACACTCTGTTGCCCTCTCTGCACCGGACATCGATGGCCGCAATCGTTGGGTGGGAGGCGGGTGGGCGGCCATCGATGGCTTCAATGATGCAGAGGGGGGCGGGATCTCGGGCAGATTAACTGGGGGCGCACATGGACGCGCATGCGTGCACGGGGGCGGGCGGGAACCGCTACACTACAGAAAAATGTAAGACCAAAAGTGAGAGAGAGGGGGGTGGAAGTATTAAATATAAATCATCTAAGGGATCTAGGAGGGGGTGGGGGGTTGGTCTATAGGGGGGAAAGCTACACTACAGAAGAAATATATATAAAAAAATATTTTATTGTAAACTGACAGTACCCAAGATGGCTCCCAATAAGTTAGAGGGGGGGGGGTCAGGGAGGTTGGGGGAATCCTACACAGCAGCATATGTAAATATGCTTAAAAATTTAAAAAAATAATCAAAGATAGCTTTTATTTTAGTACTGGCAGACTTTCTGCCAGTACTTAACATTGCAGGGACAATTGTGGGGTGGAAGAGGGAAGAGAGCTGTTTGGGAGGGATCAGGGTGTGTGATGTGTCAGGTGGGAGGCTGATCTCTACACTAAAGCTAAAATTAACTATGCAAGCTTCCTACCAGCTACCTAATTAACCCCTTCACTGCTAGCCATAATACACGTGTGATGCACAGCGGCATTTAGCAGCCTTCTATTTACCAAAAAGCAACGCCAAAGCCATATATAACTGCTATTTCTGAACAAAGGGGATCCCAGAGAAGCATTTACAACCATTTGTGCCATAATTGCACAAGCTCTTTGTAAATAATTTCAGTGAGAAACCTAAAGTTTGTGAAAAAGTGAACAATTTTTTTTATTTGATCGCATTTGGCAGTGAAATGGTGGCATTATATATACCAAAATGGGCCTAGATCAATACTTTGTGTTGTCTACTACACTAAAGCTAAAATTAACCCTAAAAGTTCCCTACAAGCTCCCTAATTAACTCCTTCACTGCTGGACATAATACATGTGTGGTGCGCAGTGGCATTTAGCAGCCTTCTAATTACCAAAAAGCAACGCCAAAGCCATATATAGCTGCTATTTCTGAACAAAGGGGATCCCAGAGAAGCATTTACAACCATTTGTGCCATAATTGCACAAGCTGTTTGTAAATAATTTCAGTGAGAAACCTAAAATTGTGAAAAATGTAACATTTTTTTTTATTTGATCGCATTTGGTGGTGAAATGGTGGCATGAAATATACCAAAATGGGCCTAGATCAATACTTTGGGATGTCTTCTAACAAAAAATATATACATGTCAAGGGATATTCAGGGATTCCTGAAAGATATCAGTGTTCCAATATAACAAACTCTAATTTTGAAAAAAAGTGGTTTGGAAATAGCAACTTGTGTTTATTGGAAGTGCTACTTCTATTTATTGCCCTATAACTTGCAAAAAAAGCAAAGAACATGTAAAGATTGAGTATTTCTAAACTCAGGACACAATTTAGAAACTATTTAGCATGGGTGTTTATTGGTGGTTGTAGATGTTTAACAGATTTTGGGGGTCAAAGTTAGAAAAAGTGTGTTTTTTTTTCCATTTTTTTCCTAATGTTGTATAAAAAAAAATTATAGTAAATTATAAGATATGAAGAAAATAATGGTATCTTTAGAAAGTCCAATTAATGGTGAGAAAAAGGAAATTTATGCTTACCTGATAAATTGATTTCTTCTAAGATACAACGAGTCCACGGATTCATCCTTTACTTGTGGGATATTATCCTCCTGCTAACAGGAAGTGGCAAAGAGCATCACAGCAGAGCTGTCTATATAGCTCCTCCCTTGACTCCACCCCCCAGTCATTCGACCGAAGGTATAGGAAGAAAAAGGAGAAACTAAAAGGTGCAGAGGTGACTGAAGTTTTAAACAAAAAAATATAATATGTCTAAAATTGACAGGGAGGGCCGTGGACTCGTCGTATCGTAGAAGAAATCAATTTATCAGGTAAGCATAAATTTCCTTTTCTTCTACAAGATACGAGTCCACGGATTCATCCTTTACTTGTGGGATACAATACCAAAGCTACAGGACACGGATGAACAGGAGGGACAAGACAGATACCTAACAAGAAGGCACCGCTGCTTGAAGAACTTTTCTCCCAAAAACAGCCTCAGAAGAAGCAAAAGTATCAAATTTGGAAAAGGTATGAAGGGAAGACCAAGTCGCAGCCTTACAAATATGTTCAACAGAAGCATCGTTTTTAAAAGCCCAAATGGAAGCCACCGCTCAAGTAGAATGAGCTGTAATTTTTTCAGGAGGCTGCTGTCCAGCAGTCTTGTATGCCAAACGGATGATGCTTTTCAGCCAAAAAGAAAGAGAGGTAGCAGTAGCTTTTTTACCTCTACGCTTTCCAGAACAGTCAACAAATAGAGAAGATGTTTGACGGAAATCCTTGGTCGCTTGCAAGTAAAACTTCAAGGCACGAACCACGTCCAAGTTATGTAACAGACGCTCCTTCTTAGAAGAAGGATTAGGACACAGAGAAGGAACAACAATTTCCTGATTAATATTCTTATTTGAAACAACCTTAGGAAGGAATCCAGGTTTAGTGTGCAAACCACCTTATCAGAATGGAATATAAGATAAGGTGAGTCACATTGCAACGCAGATAGCTCAGAAGCTCTTCGAGCAGAAGAGATAGCAACTAACAACAGAACTTTCCAAGATAGAAGTTTAATATCTATGGAATGCATGGGTTCAAACGGAACCCCTTGAAGAACTTTAAGAACTAAATTCAAACTCCATGGTGGAGCAACAGGTTTAAACACAGGCTTAATTCCAACCAAAGCCTGACAAAACGACTGAACTTCTGGGACATCTGCCAGATGCTTGTGTAGTAAGATTGACAAAGCAGAAATCTGTCCCTTTAAGGAACTAGCTGATAACCCCTTCTCCAATCCTTCTTGGAGAAAGGACAAAATCCTAGGAATCCTGATCTTACTCCATGAGTAGCCTTTGGATTCACACCAATAAAGATATTTACGCCATATCTTATGGTAAATTTTCCTAGTGACAGGCTTTCGAGCCTGAATCAAGGTGTCAATGACCGACTCAGAGAATCCCCGCTTAGATAAAATCAAGCGTTCAATCTCCAGGCAGTCAGTTGCAGAGAAATTAGATTTGGATGTTGGAACGGACCCTGAATGAGGTCCTGTCTCAGTGGCAGTTTCCACAGTGGCAGAGATGACATTTCCACCAGGTCTGCATACCAAGTCCTGCGTGGCCACGCAGGCGCTATCAAGATTACCGAAGCCCTCTCCTGTTTGATTCTGGCAATCAGACGAGGAAGGAGAGGAAAAGGAGGAAACACATAAGCCAGGTTGAACGACCAAGGTACTGCTAGAGCATTTATCAGTACTGCTTGAGGATCCCTTGATCTGGACCCGTAACAAGGAAGTTTGGCATTCTGACAAGATGCCATCAGATCCAATTCCGGTGTGCCCCATTGATGAATCAATTTTGCAAACACCTCCGGATGGAGCTCCCACTCCCCCGGATGAAAAGTCTGACGACTTAGAAAATCCGCTTCCCAGTTCTCCACTCCTGGGATATATATTGCTGATAGATGGCAAGAGTGAGTCTCTGCCCATCAAATTATTTTGGAAACCTCTATCATCGCTAGAGAACTCTTTGTTCCCCCCTGATTGATATATGCTACAGTCGTGATATTGTCTGACTGGAATCTTATGAATTTGGCCGAAGCCAGCTGAGGCCACGTTTGAAGCGCGTTGAATATCGCTCTCAGTTCCAGAATATTTATTGGTAGTAGGGACTCCTCCTGAGTCCACACACCCTGAGCCTTCAAAGAATTCCAGATTGCACCCCAGCCCAAGAGGCTGGCGTCCGTCGTCACTATGACCCATGCTGGCCTGCGGAAGCACATTCCTTGGGACAGATGATCCTGTGACAACCACCAATGAAGAGAGTCTCTGGTCTCTAGATCCAGATTTATCCGCGGAGATAAATCCGCATAATCCCCATTCCACTGTCTGAGCATGCACAGCTGCAGTGGTCTGAGATGTAAGCGAGCAAATGGAATGATGTCCATTGCCGCTACCATTAATCCAATTACCTCCATACACTGAGCCACTGATGGCCGAGGAACGGAATGAAGTGCTCGGCAAGTAGTTAAGATCTTTGATTTTCTGACCTCCGTCAGAAAAATCTTCATGTCTACCGAGTCTATCAGAGTTCATAGGAATTGAACTCTTGTCAGAGGAACAAGTGAACTCTTTTTTATGTTCACCTTCCACCCGTGAGTTCTTAGAAAAGCCAACACAATGTCCGTGTGGGATTTGGCTAGATGGCAAGTTGACGCCTGAATCAAAATATCGTCCAGATAGGGCGCCACTGCTATGCCCTGCGGCCTTAGAACTGCCAGAAGGGACCCTGGCACCTTTGTGAAAATTCTGGGAGCTGTGGCCAATCCGAAAGGAAGGGCCACAAACTGGTAATGTTTGTCCAGGAAGGCGAACCTGAGGTACTGGTGATGATCTTTGTGGATAGGAATGTGAAGATACGCATCCTTCAAATCCATGGTGGTCATATATTGACCCTCCTGGATCATTAGTAAAATTGTTCGAATGGTCTCCATCTTGAACAATGGGACTCTGAGAAATTTGTTTAGACTTTTGAGATCTAAAATCGGTCTGAAGGTTCCCTCTTTTTTGGAAACCACGAACAGATTGGAATAAAACCCCTGCCCTTGTTCTAATTTTGGAACTGGGCAGATGACACCCATGGTATATAGGTCTTCTACACAGCGTAAGAACGCCTCTCTTTTTGTCTGTTCTACAGACAAACGTGAAAGATGAAATCTCCCCCTTGGGAGAGAATCCTTGAATTCTAGACGATACCCCTGGGTCACAATTTCTAATGCCCAGGAATCCTGAACGTCTCTTGCCCAGGTATGAGCGAAGAGAGAAAGTCTGCCCCCTACTAGATCCGGTCCCGGATCGGGGGCTGCCCCTTCATGCTGTCTTGGTAGCAGCAGCGGACTTCTTGGCCTGTTTACCTTTATTCCAGGTCTGGTTAGGTCTCCAGACTGACTTGGATTGAGCAAAGTTCCCCTCCTGCTTGGAGGCGGATGAGGCAGTAGAGGGACCACCTTTAAAGTTTCGAAAGGAACGAAAATTATTCTGTTTGGTCCTCATTTTAACCGTCTTGTCCTGAGGAAGGGCATGACCTTTACCTCCAGTAATGTCAGAAATTATCTCCTTTAGTTCAGGCCCGAATAGGGTCTTACCCTTAAAGGGAATAGATAAAAGCTTGGATTTAGATGACACATCAGCAGACCATGACTTAAGCCATAATGCTAAATGCGCTAAAATGGCAAAGCCTGCATTCTTTGATGCTAATTTAGCCATTTGGAAAGCGGCATCTGTAATAAAAGAATTAGCTAGCTTGAGAGCCTCAATTCCTTCCAAAATATCATCTAATGGGGTCTTAACCTTGAGAGACTCCTCTAAAGCCTCGAACCAAAAAGCTGCTGCAGTAGTTACTGGAACAATGCACGCTATAGGTTGTAGAAGAAAACCCTGATGAATAAACAATTTCTTTAGAAGACCTTCTAATTTTTTATCCATAGGATCTTTGAAAGCACAACTGTCCTCAATAGGTATAGTTGTACGCTTAGCCAGGGTAGAAATAGCTCCCTCCACCTTAGGGACCGTCTGCCACGAGTCCCGAATGGTGTCAGATATGGGAAACATTTTCTTAAAAGTAGGAGGAGGAGAGAACGGAATGCCTGGTCTATCCCATTCCTTAGTAACAATGTCCGAAATTCTTCTAGGGACTGGAAAAACATTAGTGTAAGTAGGGACCTCTAGATATTTATCCATTTTACACAGTTTCTCTGGTGGGATGACAATAGGGTCACAATCATCCAGAGTCGCTAAGACCTCCCTGAGTAACAAGCGGAGGTGTTCAAGCTTAAACTTAAAGGCCGTCACATCTGAGTCTGTTTGAGGGAACATCTTTCCTGAATCAGAAAGCTCTCCCTCAGACAGCAATTCCCCCACCCCCAAATCAGAACACTGTGAGGGTACATCGGAGATGGCCAATAAAGCATCAGAGGGCTCAGCATTTACTCTAATACCTGACCTGCTGCGCTTACCCTGTAAACCTGGCAGTTTAGATAATACCTCTGTAAGGGTAGTAGACATAACTGCAGCCATATCTTGCAGGGTGAAATAATTAGATGCACTAGAAGTACTTGGCGTCGCTTGGGCAGGCGTTAAAGGTTGTGACACTTGGGGAGAAGCAGATGGCCGAACCTGATTCTCTTCTGACTGAGAATCATCCTGAGACAAACTTTTATCAGCTAAAATATGTTCTTTGCAAAGTAAGGCCCTTTCAGTACATGAGGGACACATTTGAAGTGGAGGTTCCACAATGGCTTCTAAAAAAAAACTTTGACGATTCAAACAGGGCACGTCATTTTGAACAGCTTTCCAATTTACTTTTATTACCAATTTTTCTTTGTTCTCTTGGTATTCTTAGTTGAAAGCTAAACCTAGAAGGTTCATATGCTAATTTCTTAGACCTTTTACTGCTTCTAATCTGAATGGTTTTTCCCCACTAGAGGGTGTTAGTTCATATGTTTCATATAGATAACATTGAGCTCAAGCCACGTGAATTCACCAAGGTGTGAGCACTGATTGGCTAAAATGCAAGTCTGTCAAAAGAACTGAAATAAGGAGGCAGTCTGCAGAGGCTTAGATACAAGTTAATTACAGAGGTAAAACATGCATTATAACTGTGTTGGTTATGCTAAACTGGGGAATGGATAATAAAGGAATTATCTATCTTTTTAAAACAACAACAATTCTGGTGTTGACTGTCCCTTTAAATTACAAGATAGGATTTTATCTATTGAAAACTAATATGATTATGTTGTCTACAAAATAAAATATGGTAAACAGAGAATGTGTCTATAAATCTAAGACGTCAAATATTTTCTGTAATGTTAATCTTATAACGCAATATTGACTTTAAAAAGTATTACAATTTAGACCAAAATTAAAAACTATTTGAAAAATACCAGATATAAAACCAGATAACAAATAGAGCACTAATTATAGTGCGGGGTGCAATATCACTACTAGACCATGCTAAAATAAGTGCACAAATTAATACTACAAGTCCACAGTATAATAGATTTACCAGAGAAGGTTTAACGCAGCAAACACATCCTTAGCATGCCATCTAATTTTAATGGAGATTGTGACCGTGATAAATATTGCTCACATTACAAGTTTAAAGTTATGAAATAGAATTAGCACGACCTGAGATCTGAAGTAAAGTCTAAAGGCTGTGACACACTGCAAGCCGAGCGGCGTGCAGCGTGTAGATGTGGCTGTGCGCGTTCAGTGTGTCCTGCCTTTTCATCTCTGAGCACTCTGCTGCGTCAGGTCGCGTAGCTGAGTGCTCAGAGATGAAATATTTGAACTTGAGAAACGATGTGACGCAGTGCAAAGCAGCTGCTTCGCCTCGTGCTGCATCGCTTGCAGTGTGTCACAGCCTTTAGGGGTTAAAATAAAAATACTAAAAAAACTGAATATTAAATAAGTGTTACACTCATACATAAACATTTTAAATAAAAAATGTTTAATACTGAATAAGGTTTAAAAAGGCTTTAAAATAGATGGTATATGACAATGACTGGCAAGGACTCAAAAGGTGTGTATATGTGTATGTAAGTTTAACAAAGCGCACTCTCACTATCCGAGTAACAAACAGGGTGCAAGCAAACCTAATCAATAATCAAAAGCAGATATGCACTCACTGAACCCTTTTAAATAGTGCTTTATTGTGAACAAAAATTATACATGCCGTGGTGTTTCGGAGATCTCACCCCTTCATCAGACCAAGTGACAACGAACAATCTAACAAACATTTTAACAGATGTTTAACCCCTCCCCCCCTTATCAAAGAACTGTCTTAATTCACAGCAACCAATCAGAAAAATGTCTTGTATAGACTGTCAATAATAAATCAAAATCTTTCATAAACCTTTAAGAAGTAAACAGTCATTATTAACAAATAATTGCAATATATTTTTATCATAGTGCAGTATATCGTCATTTAGAAATAAGTGAGTATAACAAACATAAAATGTATATATAGAGCCAAATCTGGGGTAATTTAACACCTCTTGCAAACATAGGTGAGGTTGCTAAAAGGTTAATACAGAACTTTTAAACTCATCATTCTATATTTAACCATCCAGCAGTGTGATCATTAAATAATATCCTATATATTCTTATAATGAGATAGCTTCTATTAAACTTGTTGCGTATATTAGCAATCTACTATCTACTGAGCATGCGCAAAAGCTCACATTGTATACGTATACTAGTCTGTGATTGGCCGATGTCTGTCACATGATACAGGGGGCTGGAAAATGGGAGAAAAACAAATCTACTGCTTATTTAAAATTCAGAGTAAGTGCTATTGTATTGTCTTTTTATTATGTATTTAATTACTTAATTCTACTGCATTAAGTGGTCCTTTAACACAATTATTATACAAGGAAATATGCAATCTAAATATTTTACTGCATCAACAATGTCATTAAGCTTGAAAAAGGATCCTTAAGAACTAAATGCATATAGAAAAATGTCATTGCTAAATAATGATTATAAAAGATTTACTAGTGTTATTGCACAAAGGCTAAAGAGAGTGATGGACCTGTTAATACATAAATATCAGGTTGGCTTTATGCTGAGGAGAAATTTAACTATCAATCTGAGGAAATTACAGTTAACTATTGATTATTATTGGCAGCAATTTAATAAAAAGAGATCCTTACCTAAAACAGATATTGCTATCATACCAATCGATGCCGGGAAGGCATTTGATACAGTCACGTGGGACTATATTTTCATGGTGATACAAAAATTTGGGATAACTGGACATTTCCTCAGATTTGTTAAGACTATTTACAAAAATAATTTTGACAATATTTTAGTCAATGGAAGTACTATGCCAAATTTCTCCCTTCAGAAAGGCACAAGACAGAGGTGCCCCTTATCCCCTTACCTATTTAACCTAGCTATCGAACCACTTGCTATTTATCTTAGAAAAGAAATTGAGGGCATTTGGGAAGGGAAAAGAAGAATTATGCTGTTACTTTACGTGGACGATTTATTAGTCTTCTTAAGAGATTCTAAAACAAAAATTCCTATAGTAATCCAAATCTTAGAAAAGATTAGCTCTTCTTCGGGTCATAAAGTGAACGTAGCTAAATCAGAATTTTTTTGGATTCATAAAAACAGAAACAGTTTTAAAAAAAATGCCCATTTAAAGAAACAAAGGATGAACTTAAATATTTGGGTATTAAATTTGCGAAAACCCCCGACTGGTTGAGTTAAACTATCCTTGTATTTTTGCAAAAATATTTAATTACATCAACTTGGTCCAAATTTCCTTTGTCCTTATCGAGTAAAGTCAATTTGATCAAAATAGTGTTGTTCCCTAAGCTATTATATCTATTACAAAATGTACCATTATTTATTAAACATAGAGATTTATCTTTATTTAAAAAAAAATGTGTGAGGTTTTTGTGGGGCAGGAGGTGACCTACTTTAGAAGAGGGAGGAATATCCTTCCACGATATTGAATTATATTATTTAACATGTATGGGGAAAATAGCAATAGATGGGTTAACAATATTATTCAATCTCTGGGTGGGAAGAACAGATAGTTAATCCGCCTTTGCTAAAAGCATTATTACATTGTAAAGGAAATCTACCACCAGGAGTTAGAACCGTGATTACTATCAAAAACATGATAGGTGCCTGGCAATTTTTTTTTTTTAAATCTCACAAGCCAATCCTAGGTGGTCTAAATATCTTACAATATGTGGAAACCCAAACTTTAAACCAGCATTAAGATCAAAAGTGTTCCAAGGTTTAAAGAATATAGAAAGGATAGTTACTAACTGATGTCAATCAGACATAATTCAAAAAAGTTTCCAGTTGTCAGACAAGGCAACATTATCAACCTCCTGGAGAGAATCCCATACAAAAATAATTATTAGGACATATATTACGCCCGCAGTGAAAGCAAAATGGGATACATTCTCTGATAATAAATGTTGTAAATGTAGCTTTCCAGCACCTTATTAGCTAAATAAAATAAATAAAATTACGGGACAAGTACATCTTTTTCCTTTACGGAGAAACAATAATCCAGGTAAATATTAAGTTTGTAAAATTATTTTGACAGGCAGATCTTTAGTTTTAAAAAAATGAAAGTCCAAAAAGAGCCCAGATTTGGCAGAGTGCATTAACAAAATCTATGCTAAATTAATAATAGAACAATTTGATACCTCTATAAACTCAGAAATTAAAATCAAAGACTCTGACTTCCGGTGGGCGGCTCTACAAGATGGCTGCAAGCTCCATCAGCTCTGCAGAAGACTACTCCTGAAGCTAATATTGCTGCCACTTTCAAAGCCATCTGCATCTCCCTTGACAGGCAAGCTGTCCGGGAATATCCAGCAGACAGAAGAAACTACAGCTCTTCTACCCCGGAACGTCATTTTACAGATTATAGCCATCGGGCACTGTGGCGGGAATCTGCTGCCACATTGAATTGTATATATATTTCATAGAGTTGCTCTCTCTGCACAATGGAGAACTGCGTCGCCAAAGACTGCTCTGCCGGCTCTTACATCTCAGCAGAACTACAAGCTATATTCTTGCCTAAACTAGAGAGACTCTTGTGTTCCTGCGCTGACTTATGTGTAATGTTAGCAATAGAGAAACAATCTGGTCAGCAGGAGAAACTTACCCTCGAGCCCACCACAAGAATTATCACATTCATGCCTCCCAATGACAGCCTCAAGGCCCCACACCAACCAGTGAGCGGAACAGTCTCCCATGACTCTCACCTAGTGGGGTCCGTTATGGAACTGAAAACCGGACCAGAGGAGAGCCTGCCGACATGTCCGTTTACTCACCCACTGTCGCTTTCTGCTCCAGAGCTAGATGTCCAGGCGATCTGGTTGGGATGCGCTATGGAGCCGACTGTTTACCCACAGTATAACTTACAGCTCTCTCACGTGGCTCTGACTGCTTCCCCGTCCTCAGTCACGGATCTTGGCTCAGGCATTGGAAAGGAGGCTGCTTGTAATCCTGCCTGCTCTGCTGTTCCTGCAGTTGGGTTTCCTGTTGCTCCGGGTACCCTCCTAGTTCCATCTGAGGCACGACAGGTTGGCTGCAACTCCGGGTTAGAAATCATGCTGGCCATATATCTGATCACTAGCCCAGGAGATAAAATGCAGGGCATTGTGGATGAGAGTTCTGCAGGATGCTGGAGACAGTGTAAGAACTGCTTGGCTACAGGGGTTGGCTGACTTTTACCGTTTTCTCTTTACTCATGCGACAGGGATCTCTGGACACATTGAGACTGGCTTATTTTTTACACTTTGAGTACATCATTAAATTCATTTGAAAGCCGCTCATAAATTAGCAATTCCCTCTTTATGGCCCCCTGCTCTTTGTGTTGTTGTTGTTGTTGTGTTGTTTTATTAAGTGTGTGTATCGTTGTTTATTACAGACTTCCATTGCCCGACTAGAGATTACACAGGCTGTCAAACACTCCCATTCAACACCGGCTCCCTGCTGGATCCTACTGAGTATTCATGATGCTCGCATAAATCTATTGTTTATAACGTTTGCTATGGCAGCTTAGTGTAATCTCCCCACACCTAACTTGTACATATCCTCTTAAACACCTGCATGAGTACTTCTATATTCTCTCACTAACGTAAGCCTCCCTCTCACACTTTGTTAAATATCTCAACCAGCGTTTGGAATTTACTGTATAGCTGCCACATGAATGCCCCTTAATGCCCCCACTGACCCTGGTATTTAGTGCACTACAGATCTTAGAAATTGAATCACATTTTATCACTCTCACATATCCGTGCTGAAAGTTCTGCATTATTATTTTCTATATTCTAACTCTTTGTACAATGAGTGAATCGTTATTTTCTGAGGGCCTCTAGTGGCTACTTTGGTATTGCAGCACACTTCCTTTGGCTCTGAGTTGCGATCACCCAACAGCAATTTATTGTAAGATTCTGCTCAACCAGACATCTGTATAGAAACAGGTATGCCTTAACATTCTCTATGTATCTGCTTGATTTTTCTTTTTCAACTCTGATATGATTGTTTATTGTTTTTCCCTTGTATGCTTGCATTGTTTCTTCCACACTTTATATTGGTTTCAAAGGGGAGGCTGTAAGACAGATCATAACTTAATTAAAAGCAATTAGGTGTAGTTTCTCAGCTGTGTTATCATAACCCAGGTCAACTACCTAGATTTGGGACATCCCACCTCCTTACATATAAAACTGTACTTCTGAATTGCTGCACAATCATATTGTTGTTTGCTGAGACCTGTAATATGTTATAACTCTTATAATATGTCGAAAATTTTGGTCACGCTGCCTTCTTATAAGGGACACATCTCCACTGTAACTCCACAGTTTGGCTGATCAGTGTTTATATGCTACACTGCCTGATACTTGTTCTGTAACCAGCGATATGCACTCTTGGGATTAGATCTCATTGTGAGAACTAGATCGCTTCTGCAAACTAATGTCTCAACGTACATACAAGCTCTTGCTTTGAACTATAGCCAGACATAATTAACCATTCTAAATAGCCTCTGTAAATGCACATCCCACTCATATATACCAAGAAGTTATGGAGTAAATGCATACATGTAATAACACGGCAGCCACATTTTTCACAGTCAATGTCTATTAGATGATATCTGCCGGGATATGTAATATAATATACTTTATTAGTTAATTTTCCTAATTTAAGGTGGTTAAGCTTAGTCTTGTTAGTTTATTAAACTGAAATACAGAGTATATATTATCTTACTCATGAAAATTGTGGGCCCTCTCCCCCCCCCCCTCCACTTGATATATTCGCTGCACTTGATAGTTGCATTCGTGGGCTTATCCACAATACTATATGTATCAGCCTTCTCATTTTGAGATGTAATATCCTTTTGCCCCTTTGTAATTTTTGTCTCTGTTTAAGGAGGTTTAGTTTAGTCTTGATAGTTTATTATTTGTTTAGTTAGTTTATAAAAAAAAAAAAAAACCCCAGCATTGTGGTACAAATGAACACTTCTGTTAGAAAGTTCTCTAGGCCATACAAGTCCTTTGCAAATCTAAATATAATCGTGAACGTTTCATTCTAATGCATTCAATGGATTATGTTGTTAAACCATGCTGTATCATCAATTCTATGCTATTTTATCGCACCCTGCGAGGTGTCTTGGATCTGTAACTTATCATTGTACCATGTGTTGGTTATAAATAAAATTTAAAAAAAAAAAAAATCAAAGACTCTTTTTGGCAAAAGGAAAAACTTAAAGGGACAATATACACTCATTTTTTTCTTTGCATAAATGTTTTGTAGATGATCTATTTATATAGCCCATAAAGTTTTTTTAGTTTTTTTTTAAATGGATAGTTTTGCTTATTTTTAAATAACATTGCTCTGAATTTCAGACGCCTAACCAAGCCCCAAAGTTTTAGGAGAATACTGACGTATACCTATTCCAGCTTGCTTCTGTTTGTGTAAAGGGTCTTTTAATATGCAAAGGGAGAGTGTCTGATATTTCCCAATTGCAGTGGGTGTTCCAGTAACCTTTTAAACAGAGCTAAACTGAGAGCTTCTAAGTAAGTTTTTAAACTGTTTTATACTGGATTTTTATATCAGTATCGGTGCATATTATTCTTTATAGTAAAGTATTACATGCAGTTATATGAAAATAGGTGTATACTGTCCCTTTAAACAGTCATATCCCAAAGAAATACAAACTTTGTTACATTTCCATTTAGGGGGTCAAAGCTCTTGACATACACAATACAGGGAGTGCAGAATTATTATGCAAATGAGTATTTTGACCACATCATCCTCTTTATGCATGTTGTCTTACTCCAAGCTGTATAGGCTCGAAAGCCTACTACCAATTAAGCATATTCGGTGATGTGCATCTCTGTAATGAGAAGGGGTGTGGTCTAATGACATCAACACCCTATATCAGGTGTGCATAATTATTAGGCAACTTCCTTTCCTTTGGCAAAATGGGTCAAAAGAAGGACTTGACAGGCTCAGAAAAGTCAAAAATAGTGAGATATCTTGCAGAGGGATGCAGCACTCTTAAAATTGCAAAGCTTCTGAAGCGTGATCATCGAACAATCAAGCGTTTCATTCAAAATAGTCAACAGGGTCGCGTGAAGAAGCGTGTGGAAAAACCAAGGCGCAAAATAACTGCCCATGAACTGAGAAAAGTCAAGCGTGCAGCTGCCAAGATGCCACTTGCCACCAGTTTGGCCATATTTCAGAGCTGCAACATCACTGGAGTGCCCAAAAGCACAAGGTGTGCAATACTCAGAGACATGGCCAAGGTAAGAAAGGCTGAAAGACGACCACCACTGAACAAGACACACAAGCTGAAACGTCAAGACTGGGCCAAGAAATATCTCAAGACTGATTTTTCTAAGGTTTTATGGACTGATGAAATGAGAGTGAGTCTTGATGGGCCAGATGGATGGGCCCGTGGCTGGATTGGTAAAGGGCAGAGAGCTCCAGTCCGACTCAGACGCCAGCAAGGTGGAGGTGGAGTACTGGTTTGGGCTGGTATCATCAAAGATGAGCTTGTGGGGCCTTTTCGGGTTGAGGATGGAGTCAAGCTCAACTCCCAGTCCTACTGCCAGTTTCTGGAAGACACCTTCTTCAAGCAGTGGTACAGGAAGAAGTCTGCATCCTTCAAGAAAAACATGATTTTCATGCAGGACAATGCTCCATCACACGCGTCCAAGTACTCCACAGCGTGGCTGGCAAGAAAGGGTATAAAAGAAGAAAATCTAATGACATGGCCTCCTTCTTCACCTGATCTGAACCCCATTGAGAACCTGTGGTCCATCATCAAATGTGAGATTTACAAGGAGGGAAAACAGTAAACCTCTCTGAACAGTGTCTGGGAGGCTGTGGTTGCTGCTGCATGCAATGTTGATGGTGAACAGATCAAAACACTGACAGAATCCATGGATGGCAGGCTTTTGAGTGTCCTTGCAAAGAAAGGTGGCTATATTGGTCACTGATTTGTTTTTGTTTTGTTTTTGAATGTCAGAAATTTATATTTGTGAATGTTGAGATGTTATATTGGTTTCACTGGTAAAAATAAATAATTGAAATGGGTATATATTTGTTTTTTGTTAAGTTGCCTAATAATTATGCACAGTAATAGTCACCTGCACACACAGATATCCCCCTAAAATAGCTATAACTAAAAACAAACTAAAAACTACTTCCAAAACTATTCAGCTTTGATATTAATGAGTTTTTTGGGTTCATTGAGAACATAGTTGTTGTTCAATAATAAAATTAATCCTCAAAAATACAACTTGCCTAATAATTCTGCACTCCCTGTAGAAAGAAATGAATATCCCAATTTAATGGTATGAAATTAAATGTTATTTGTATAGCTCTTTATTGTTTAGTTTTTTTTAAAACCCAACAGGGTACACACAGCTTTTAATAAAACAGTAAACCAGCAATGATTTACAACGCTACAATTAATTGTGATTATGTCTGTTTTTGTTGATGTTATGTTATTTCAGAGTCAAAATGCCAACGTGGTATATATCCCTATATTTGCAGGATGATGCTTCATAAAGTTGTTAATGGTGCATTTACTTTTATGTTTTGACCCGATTACGTTTGTAAAATCGTCTTGCGTGACGTAAAGGCGATGCATTACATTTGAGTCTATACCCCGTTGGTTTAAAATAAATAAAAAAACAACAACAAAAAACACACACACACACCTACAATCGCCTGTGACGTCACACACGTAAACACACTTGGTCCATGCACACCTTAGACAAATCACACATGTACACCTGCGCAAGGCATCCCTTAGTCACATCACACACATAGGGGTCAATTTATCAAGCTCCGTACAGATCTTGATGCCCCGTGTGTCTAAAGACCGCTGCTCCATAACCTGTCCGCCTGCTCTGAGGCTGCGGACAAAAATTAACCCAATCGAATACGATCAGGTTGATTGACATCCCCTCGGCCGCAAATCTGCAGGGGGCGGTATTGCACCAGCAGTTCACAAGAACGGCTAGTGCAATGATAAATGCCGACAGCGTATGCTGTAGACATTTATTGATGTGCAGCGGACATGATACGCTACATCGTATCATGTCCACTTGCACTATAATAAATTGACCCCATACACTCACCTGTACTGATTTTGTCACAGATTTCCTGCTTCAAAGCTTCCAAGTCATTAGTCTGTTCAGCATTAGATGTGACTTCAGTCTTAAAATCACCTGCATAGATCGTATAAATAAGGTCACAGTATAGCTTTTTTTGCACTGCACAAAGAAGTTGTAATTAATATTAGAATGCCAAACACGCACACTAACGAGCACAATGCATCCCTCAGACACATCACACACGTACACTCACCTGTGCCCTGTATCCCTCAGACACATCACACACGTACACTCACCTGTGCCCTGTATCCCTCAGACACATCACACACGTACACTCACCTGTGCCCTGTATCCCTCAGACACATCACACACATACACTCACCTGTGCCCTGTATCCCTCAGACACATCACACATGTACACTCACCTGTGCCCTGTATCCCTCAGACACATCACACACGTACACTCACCTGTGCCCTGTATCCCTCAGGTACATCACACACGCACACTAACCAGCACAATGCATCCCTCAGACACAGCACACACGTACACTCACCTGTGCCCTGTATCCCTCAGACACATCACACACGTACACTCACCTGTGCCCTGTATCCCTCAGACACATCACACACGTACACTCACCTGTGCCCTGTATCCCTCAGACACATCACACACATACACTCACCTGTGCCCTGTATCCCTCAGACACATCACACATGTACACTCACCTGTGCCCTGTATCCCTCAGACACATCACACACGTACACTCACCTGTGCCCTGTATCCCTCAGGTACATCACACACGCACACTAACCAGCACAATGCATCCCTCAGACACAGCACACACGTACACTCACCTGTGCCCTGTATCCCTCCGACACATCATACACGTACACTCACCTGTGACCTGTATCCCTCAGACACATCATACACGTACACTCACCTGTGTCCTGTATCCCTCAGACACATCACACATGTACACTCACCTGTGCCCTGTATCCCTTAGACACATCACACATGTACACTCACCTGTGCCCTGTATCCCTCAGACACATCACACACGTACACTCACCTGTGCCCTGTATCCCTCAGACACATCACACACGTACACTCACCTGTGCCCTGTATCCCTCAGGCACATCACACATGTATACTCACCTATGCCCTGTATCCCTCAGACACATCACACATGTACACTCACCTGTGCCCTGTATCCCTCAGACACATCACACACATACACTCACCTGTGCCCTGTATCCCTCAGGCACATCACACATGTACACTCACCTGTGCCCTGTATCCCTCAGACACATCACACATGTACACTCACCTGTGCCCTGTATCCCTCAGACACATCACACACATACACTCACCTGTGCCCTGTATCCTTCAGACACATAACACACGTACACTCACCTGTGCCCTGTATCCCTCAGACACATCACACACATACACTCAACTGTGCCCTGTATCTCTCAGGCACATTACACACATACACTCACCTGTGCCCTGTATCTCTCAGGCACATTACACACATATTCTCACCTGTGCCCTGTATCCATCAGACACATCACACACATACACTCACCTGTGCCCTGTATCTCTCAGGCACATTACACACATTCTCACCTGTGCCCTGTATCCATCAGACACATCACACACGTACACTCACCTATGCCCTGTATCCCTCAGACACATCACACATGTACACTCACCTGTGCCTTGTATCCCTCAGACACATCACATATATACACTTGCCTGTGCACTGCATTCATGAGACGCAAGTGGAGCAAAATCATTAACGGTACAATTAGTGTGACCTTGTGCACAATCATCATCAAATACATGACATTTTCAGATAGATTCACTTTTATTATCTAATTTGTTTTGTTCCCTTGGTATCCTTTGAAACCAAGAGAATGAAGAAAATTAGATTATAGAAGTAAATTCGAAAGTTATTTAAAATTATATTCTCTCTGTATCTATCTGAAACGTCATGTCTGTGATAATGATTGTGCGCAAGGTCAGACTAAGGGTAACGTTAACGGTTCTGCTCCCCATTCTCTCTACCTCATGAAAGAAAAATTAAGGGTTTCATGTCCCTTTACCGAGGCTGACATTTATTTAGCGCACCCTATACTTTAAATGGATAGAGCAGGATTTGCTACTAACGCTCATATTACATTGGCGACAAAAGTGTTACACTCGAGCACATTACAAAATAGCACTGGAAACTTAGTGCTTTTAGAGACCTGAAGTAAAATGTAAAAAACAAAAATAATCCTTTTATGAATCAGATAGAGAGTAATTTTATACAACTTTACAATGTACTTCTGTTACCAAGAGAATGAAGCAAATGCTGGGAGCTAGCTGTACACATCTGCTGAGCCAATAACAAGAGGCATATCTGTGCAGACATCAAACATCAACTATTTTATACAACTTTACAATGTACTTCTGTTACCAAGAGAATGAAGCAAATGCTGGGAGCTAGCTGTACACATCTGCTGAGCCAATGACAAGAGGCATATCTGTGCAGACACCAAACATCAACTAGCCAGTAGGGCATTGCTGCCCCTGAGCCTACCTAAGTATGCTATTCAACAAAGGATACCAAGAAAACACAGAAAATTAGATACTAGAAGTAAATTGGAAAGTTTGTTTAAACTCTATCCTCTATCTGAAGCACAAAAGTTTATTTTGACTTTACTGTCCCATTAAAACACATATATAATACATTAAAATTAAGTATTTCACTTAGAGTTATACATATTTAATACAAAAACAAGGTTTATTATTGAAAGAAATGTTCTAATAGTGATTTAAAGGGATATGGTCTAGGATCTGGTGCACAAAGGTGTATATGTGTTTATATATATATATATATATATATATATAAATAAATAAATACAGTATATATATGTATGTGTGTGTAAATATACAGATGTCTATGCACAAAGGGACTCAGCAAGGTCACAATATCCGACCTCCATATGTTACCGCGCCTGAGGCATTGGCTCTTGCAATAAAATTTTACTTTTAACTTGTAATATGAGTACAAGAATAGGAGCGCTATAGATTTAACTTGAGTGGAGTTAGCACTCAGCAGTGCTTATATTTTTGTGCTTCATGTGTAATCTAGCCCTTAGTTATTCATACATGAGCTGCTCACTGACTTGTGTCTGCTGTGTAACCATCTGAGAAAATATAACTGTTATTTACATGAGGCACAATGTCACCATCAGAATATTCCCTTTACTTAACCTCTTAATGACAGACGTACCATGTACGTCTGTGGTCGTTTTGAGTTTAACTAGCGCAACTTCGGAGGCAAGATCTGCGCTATATCCGGCGGATATTTAAGGGTAGTGTATTAATTATTGCTAATCACCTGTAGCCGTATTTATAGGAACTTCATCCTCCTCAGTCTTCACGTGATCACACACATACGGTTCTCCTCTGTACTCAACTGCTGAGCCATCTGAAGGCGTCACATCCATACGGCCTGTACAATAAGAATATACATGCATATGTGTAAGTTATTTGTAGTGCTCATGGGATATATTAATTTCTCTCTCATTATATATAACGAAAAATCATGTGAGAACGCAAAACAATTACTATGTGCACACAAGAGAATTATTTAGTAGACCCACACTCACCTGTAACTTACATACCTAACACACAATATATGTGCACACTCACCTGTAACCCACATACCTCACACACAATATATGTGCACACTCACGGTAACTCACACACAATATATGTGCACACTCGCGGTAACTCACACACAATATATGTGCACACTCACCTGTAACTCACACACAATATATGTGCAGACTCACCTGTAACTCACATACCTAACACACAATATATGTGCACACTCACCTGTAACTCACATACCTAAGTTATTTGTAGTGCTCATGGGATATATTAATTTCTCTCTCATTATATATAACAAAAAATCATGTGAGAACGCAAAACAATTACTATGTGCACACAAGAGAATTATTTAGTAGACCCACACTTACCTGTAAATTACATACCTAACACACAATATATGTGCACACTCACCTGTAACCCACATACCTCACACACAATATATGTGCACACTCACGGTAACTCACACACAATATATGTGCACACTCACCTGTAACTCACACACAATATATGTGCACTCTTACCTGAAACTCACATACCTAACACACAATATATGTGCACACTCACCTGTAACTCACACACAATATATGTGCACACTCACCTGTAACTCACACACAATATATGTGCACACTCACCTGTAACTCACACACAATATATGTGCACACTCACCTGTAACTCACACACAATATATGTGCAGACTCACCTGTAACTCACAATATATGTGCACACTCACCTGTAACTCACATACCTAACACACAATATATGTGCACACTCACCTGTAACTCACGTACCTCACACACAATATATGTGCACACTCACGGTAACTCACACACAAGGTATGTGCCCACTCACCTGTAACTCACATACCTCACACACAATATATGTGCACACTCACCTGTAACCCACATACCTCACACACAATATATGTGCACACTCACCTGTAACTCACATACCTAACACACAATATATGTGCACACTCACCTGTAACTCACATACCTAACACACAATATATGTGCACACTCACCTGTAACTCGCATACCTAACAAACAATATATGTGCACACTCACCGGTAACTCATGTACCTCACGCACAATATATGTGCACACTCACCTGTAACCCACATACCTAACACACAATATATGTGCACACTCACGGTAACTCACACACAATATATGTGCACACTCACCTGTAACCCACATACCTCACACACAATATATGTGCACACTCACCTTAAACTCACACACAATATATGTGCAGACTCACTTGTAACTCACGTACCTCACACAGAATATATGTGCAAACTAACCAGTAACTAACGTACCTCACACACAATATATGTGCACACTCACCTGTAACTCACGTACCTCACACACAATATATGTGCACACTCACCTGTAACTCACACACAATATATGTGCACTCACCTGTAACCCACATAGCTCACACACAATATACTGTATGTGCTGACTCACCTGTAACTCACGTACCTCACACACATAATATATGTGCACACTCCCCTGTAACTCACACACAATATATGTGCTGACTCACCTGTAACCCACACCATATATGCACAACCACCTTGTGTACAATCACCTGTAACCCAAAAACACACAACACCCATGCTACCTTCATCCCTGAGACACCTGCACACTCACCTGTAAACCTGTGTCCCGGAGACACAATACATATTCACCTGTAACACATATCCCTCAGACACAAAATATGTGCAGTTACCTGTGACCTGCATTCCTCAGACACAACACACGTGCACACTCACCTGTAACCTGTGTCTCTCAGACATACCACAAGTGCACACTCACCTTTAATCCATGTCCCTCAGACACAACATACATGTACACTTACCTGTGACCTGCATCCCTCAGACACACCACAAGTGCCCACTCACCTGTATCCTGTGTCCCTCAGACACACCACAAGTGCCCACTCACCTGTATCCTGTGTCCCTCAGACACACCACAAGTGCACACTCACCTGTATCCTTTGACCCTCAGACACACCACAAGTGCACACTCACCTGTATCCTGTGTCCCTCAGACACACCACAAGTGCACACTCACATTGACTGATGCTGTCACTGGTTTCCTCATCTGGTGCTTCCAGCTGACGTGTCACACACAGATCTTCTGTTCTCTCAGCTTTCACTATATCAGCATTATCTTCATCTGTACAAATAAAGTAGATTCCCTTTTTATATCACATGATCTAGTTTTTTTTATAACTTTACCATAACACAGTTTGTGCATTTCCCAGACAGACAATAACAACAGCAAATTCACACATTCTCCTTTTCCCTCTCATCCTTTTTTTTTTTTTTTTTTTTACCGTGAGCCTCTATATACCAGTATACAAAATACAACATGAACTAAACAAGGGTTAAACTCATTGTGTTATCTGCGCTTATAAACCAGACCGTAAACTACAAGGGAGAGCAGTAAGTAACTGTGTGCACAGCCCCGGCAGACTCTCACGTATTACTACTCACCGGCAGGGAGGGAGAGCAGTAAGTAACTGTGTGCACAGCCCCGGCACACTCTCACGTATTACTACTCACCGGCAGGGAGGGAGAGCAGTAGGTAACTGTGTGCACAGCCCCGGCAGACTCTCACGTATTACTACTCACCGGCAGGGAGGGAGAGCAGTAAGTAACTGTGTGCACAGCCCTGGCAGACTCTCACGTATTACTACTCACCAGCAGGGAGGGAGAGCAGTAAGTAACTGTGCGCACAGCCCCGGCAGACTCTCACGTATTACTAGTCACCGGCAGGGAGGGAGAGCAGTAAGTAACTGTGTGCACAGCCCCGGCAGACTCTCACGTATTACTACTCACCGGCAGGGAGGGAGAGCAGTAAGTAACTGTGTGCA
Source organism: Bombina bombina (assembly GCF_027579735.1). Classification (NCBI taxonomy): domain Eukaryota; kingdom Metazoa; phylum Chordata; class Amphibia; order Anura; family Bombinatoridae; genus Bombina; species Bombina bombina. The sequence goes on along the minus strand of NC_069502.1, from coordinate 804,855,002 downwards.
CAGCCCCGGCAGACTCTCACGTACTACTACTCAGCGGCAGGGAGGGAGAGCAGTAAGTAACTGTGTGCACAGCCCCGGCAGACTCTCACGTATTACTACTCACCGGCAGGGAGGGAGAGCAGTAAGTAACTGTGTGCACAGCCCCGGCAGACTCTCACGTATTACTACTCACCGTCAGGGAGGGAGAGCAGTAAGTAACTGTGTGCACAGCCCCGGCAGACTCTCACGTATTACTACTCACCGGCAGGGAGGGAGAGCAGTAAGTAAATGTGTGCACAGCCCCGGCAGACTCTCACGTATTACTACTCACCGGCAGGGAGGGAGAGCAGTAAGTAAATGTGTGCACAGCCCCGGCAGACTCTCACGTATTACTACTCACCGGCAGGGAGGGAAAGCAGTAAGTAACTGTGTGCACAGCCCCGGCAGACTCTCACGTATTACTACTCACCGGCAGGGAGGGAGAGCAGTAAGTAACTGTGTGCACAGCCCCGGCAGACTCTCACGTATTACTACTCACCGGCAGGGAGGGAGAGCAGTAAGTAACTGTGTGCACAGCCCCGGCAGACTCTCACGTATTACTACTCACCGGCAGGGAGGGAGAGCAGTAAGTAACTGTGTGCACAGCCCCGGCAGACTCTCACGTATTACTACTCACCGGCAGGGAGGGAGAGCAGTAAGTAACTGTGTGCACAGCCCCGGCAGACTCTCACGTATTACTACTCACCGGCAGGGAGGGAGCAATGTATTTCAGTCTGATGACTATTCATGTCATCTGTCTCATCCTCTTCCTTCACATTTAATAGCCCAGTGCCCGGGTTTTCCTCTAGACGCCCTGTAATTACAGCAGGAAATTATCTGATAGAGCACAGTACAGGGTGTAACATAAACTTATATAACAGCAGTTTGTATGTTTTATCTTCTTTTACAATAATATCCTGAAGTCTAATTAAATCACGCTTTGTATTAAATGCAGCCACTTACAGCAATGAGTAAAATGTAATCACTTTTGGGAAGAAATTGGCACAGATTTTATATAATACAATTTAAATAATAAAAAAATAAGTACAGTAGCACAGCTAAGGAGAAAAAAAAATCACAATTTAAATGGTTAAAATGGCCAAAATAAACCAGTGTCTTGGAATACTGTAGTCACATCGTACGTACCTAACTACTTGACCCAACTTAATTTGTGCCTACCTCAGTATTCTCTCATGACAAGCACTGCTGTCATACATAAAGCATGCTCCTGAGCCTACTTCAGTGTGCTCCCATGACAATCACTGCTGCCTCATATAGAGCATGATCCTGTACCTACCTCAGTATGCTCTCATGACAAACACTGCTGCCTCATATAGAGCATGCACCTGTACCTACCTCAGTATGCTCTCATTACAAACACTGCTGCCTCATATAGAGCATGATCCTGTACCTACCTCTGTATGCTCTCATTACAAACACTACAGCCTCATATATAGCATGCACCTGTACTTACCTCAGTATGCTCTCATTACAAACACTGCTGCCTCATATAAAGCATGATACTGTACCTACCTCAGTATGCTCTCATTACAAACACTGCTGCCTCATATAAAGCATGATCCTGTACCTACCTCAGTATGCTCTCATTACAATCACTGCTGCCTCATATAGAGCATGCTCCTGTACCTACCTCAGTATTCTCTCATTACAAACACTGCTATCTTATATAGAGCATGATCCTGTACCTACCTCAGTATGTTCTCATTACAAACACTGCTGCCTCATATAGAGCATGATCCTGTACCTACCTCAGTATGCTCTCATTACAATCACTGCTGCCTCATATAGAGCATGCGCCTGTACCTGCCTCAGTATGCTCTCATTACAAACACTGCTGCCTCATATAGAGCATGATCCTGTACCTACCTCAGTATGCTCTCATTACAAACACTGCTGCCTCATATAGAGCATGATCCTGTACCTACCTCAGTATGCTCTCATTACAAACACTGCTGCCTCATATAGAGCATGCGCCTGTACCTACCTCAGTATGCTCTCATTACAAACACTGGTGCCTCATATAGAGCATCATCCTGTACCTACCTCAGTATGCTCTCATTACAAGCACTGCTGCCTCATATAGAGCATGATCCTGTACCTACCTCAGTATGCTCTCATTACAAACACTGCTGCCTCATATAGAGCATGCGCCTGTACCTACCTCAGAATGCTCTCATTACAAACACTGCTGCCTCATATAGAGCATGATCCTGAGCCTACCTCAGTATGCTCTCATTACAAACACTGCTGCCTCATATAGAACATGATCCTGTACCTACCTCATTATGCTCTCATTACAAACACATCTGCCATATATAGAACATGCGCCTGTACCTATCTCAGTATGCTCTCATAAACATTGCTGCGATATATAGAGCACGCTCCTCTGCCTATCTCAATATGCTCTCATGAAAAACATTGCTGCCATATATAGAGTGCGCTCCTGAGCCTAGTTAAGTATGCTCTTATGACAAGCACTACTGCCATATATACAGCACGCTCCTGTGCCTACCTCAGTATGCTCTCATGACAATCACTGCTGCCATAAATAGTGCATGCTCCTTGTCACGGATACCAAGCTGCCAAGGCAACCCCCACCCCCCTACAACCTAAGTCACTGTTTATTATATTGTTTTTGCTTTTTTTGTGGCTTACGCATTGTCCTAGACTCATTCTGTCCTGTGCTCGCACTGTTTGTACCTCCTCATGGAAGACCTGATCGCTTACCGCCTGACCCCTTCCTGGCTGGCCGGACTCACGGAACTACTACCCAGCCAAGCTACCCCGTAACCCCGCTGACCTTTACCCTAGGTCGCTCCAGTGGCCTTTTGTCACAGAGCTCCGCTCTTTTGGGGATTAGTACCCTCTAGGGAGGGCAAGAGGTGGGATGATTGCCGGAAGGGAGCTCCCTTGTGAACTTGGGGTTTCGGACCCCCCTACAACTCCTACACCCCCTGGCTTACCCTGTGTACCTTTGACCAGCTGCTGCTTCGGCCCCCATCGACGGATCGTGACACTTTTTGGACTGGGACACCTTGGGGACCGGGGCTCTCCACTGGTACCTGGGAATAGCCGCCGCTCCCTCAGGATCACCACGAATACACTGCCTCTGTATTACGGGGACTATGGCTCCTATGGGGGCGCCAGTCTGTCTGGAGGGGCGGGAGATCTGGGGGTCAGATAAGACCCTTATGATGGGCAGTGTGTATATAAGAAAAAGAAGGGGAGTGGTGCGAGTGCTAGCTCTAAGGTATATTTGCTCTCTCTTCCTATAGGGGATCATTGATTCCTAAGAAATGATCCAAAAAATATTGTGCAAAGAAAGGAAGTGTGGGACAGAATCCAAGCTGGAAATTGAAGACTCCCTCTGTGTTTTTTGACACAGGATTTCTTGAAGTGGACGAGATTCACAAAGCTTGCTGGTCTGACGTCACCATCTATACCGGAGCTCCCAACGGACTGTCAATACACGTTTGTATATCGGAGAACTGTGAGTTACAAAGCTGTGCACAGCCGAAGAATCTATTTCTGATATTGGTGCAAGACACTATACACCAACGAATAAGTCACAAACCATTTGGGAACATTTTAGCTTAACATACAAGTATTGGCTTTGTTTTATTGTTTTTTGCTAATCGTTACCATAAGATACAAAAATAGCGCTATTTAGTATGTAAGATTGCTACCTACAATTGATAACATATCATTGCTGAGGTACACTTAGTATTAAATATATTGATTATTATAGATGCCGGCATCTTATAGCAACTTTAGTGTGCTACATTAGCAATTTTTAGCATTTTAATAAATCTTTTGTTACATTTTGTACAAATCACTTCTTGTCACCTTGTCTCATCTGTTTTTTGTATTGGGAACATTTAGAAATACTATAAACTTATCAGTAATATTGATCACTCTAAAACATAGTACTATCACTTTAAAACATAATACTATCACGGCAAAAAATTGTCTACACAAAATTTGCAAGGTAGGCTTCATTTCTTTGGAGCGCTTCTGTCCCACACTTCCTTTCTTTGCACAGTGTGTATATAAGCAGTGTGTGTTTCACAATAAAGTCTGTTCGTGTTTCACCTTAAAGGGACAGTTCACCCAAAAAATGTCTCCCCTTTAAATTGTTCCCACTGATTCATTTTACCTGCTGGAGTGTTTTAAATGGTTTACAAGTAGCTCCTTTACCCCTATTTTGGCATTTGAAATAGCTGATTTAGGCTGTGGTGTCCCATCCTATACTGAAAATTACTATACTGGAGTAGATTATATTGAATAGCCTAAGTAAACACAGCCAGCAGAAGAGATTACACTCTCAGTGGGGGGCATGCTAGTTAAGTAATAAAATTATAATTTTCCATTGTTCTCTCTAAGTATTGAGCTTTGGTTTTCTAGACAAATATAAGATAAGGAAGCAAGTGTGTGTACACAAAATGATAACACAATGAGATCTGATATTACCTTAAGCTCAACCCATTGTAATAGGCTGTGGTTCAAAAGCACAAAACCAGGGGGTGGAGTCCGGTGCACACGAGAATGGTCGCATAATCTTGCTGCTCTGGTCCTGACTATGCTATATTCAACCTTACCTATGGTTTATCACAGAGTTGAACCATGAGAAACCCCTTGAGTACACCCTGGACTCCTATCTAGCAGCTGGCAAAAGCCAAATTTAACCTCTTGTGCTACATCTTTGAATTGGGATCGGAGCCCTATCCTGACTCTGCATAAGTGGCAGCCATCTTTCCAACCTCGTGGCTGCAGGATTTTACAAATTCACCCGGGCTCCCAAGTCACGCTGAGGACTGTTGCCATTATTTAGACCCCCCCTGCAGGTACCCTTTGTGGGCCTGTCGTTAAGGAGAAGTGCCACCTCACCAGTCACTGCAATTTAAAACTATTCTCATAGCATTATATAGCGTTACTTCGTCAATTTGCCTTATACAGGGAGTGCAGAATTATTAGGCAAATGAGTATTTTGACCACATCATCCTCTTTATGCATGTTGTCTTACTCCAAGCTGTATAGGCTCGAAAGCCTACTACCAATTAAGCATATTAGGTAATGTGCATCTCTGTAATGAGAAGGGGTGTGGTCTAATGACATCAACACCCTATATCAGGTGTGCATAATTATTAGGCAACTTCCTTTCCTTTGGCAAAATGGGTCAAAAGAAGGACTTGACAGGCTCAGAAAAGTCAAAAATAGTGAGATATCTTGCAGAGGGATGCAGCACTCTTAAAATTGCAAAGCTTCTGAAGCGTGATCATCGAACAATCAAGCGTTTCATTCAAAATAGTCAACAGGGTCGCAAGAAGCGTGTGGAAAAACCAACGCGCAAAATAACTGCCCATGAACTGAGAAAAGTCAAGCGTGCAGCTGCCAAGATGCCACTTGCCACCAGTTTGGCCATATTTTAGAGCTGCAACATCACTGGAGTGCCCAAAAGCACAAGGTGTGCAATACTCAGAGACATGGCTAAGGTAAGAAAGGCTGAAAGACGACCACCACTGAACAAGACACACAAGCTGAAACGTCAAGACTGGGCCAAGAAATATCTCAAGACTGATTTTTCTAAGGTTTTATGGACTGATGAAATGAGAGTGAGTCTTGATGGGCCAGATGGATGGGCCCGTGGCTGGATTGGTAAAGGGCAGAGAGCTCCAGTCCAACTCAGACGCCAGCAAGGTGGAGGTGGAGTACTGGTTTGGGCTGGTATCATCAAAGATGAGCTTGTGGGGCCTTTTCGGGTTGAGGATGGAGTCAAGCTCAACTCCCAGTCCTACTGCCAGTTTCTGGAAGACACCTTGTTCAAGCAGTGGTACAGGAAGAAGCCTGCATCCTTCAAGAAAAACATTATTTTCATGCAGGACAATGCTCCATCACACGCGTCCAAGTACTCCACAGCGTGGCTGGCAAGAAAGGGTATAAAAGAAGAAAATCTAATGACATGGCCTCCTTGTTCACCTGATCTGAACCCCATTGAGAACCTGTGGTCCATCATCAAATGTGAGATTTACAAGGAGGGAAAACAGTACACCTCTCTGAACAGTGTCTGGGAGGCTGTGGTTGCTGCTGCATGCAATGTTGATGGTGAACAGATCAAAACACTGACAGAATCCATGGATGGCAGGCTTTTGAGTGTCCTTGCAAAGAAAGGTGGCTATATTGGTCACTGATTTGTTTTTGTTTTGTTTTTGAATGTCAGAAATGTATATTTGTGAATGTTAAGATGTTATATTGGTTTCACTGGTAAAAATAAATAATTGAAATGGGTATATATTTGTTTTTTGTTAAGTTGCCTAATAATTATGCACAGTAATAGTCACCTGCACACACAGAAATCCCCCTAAAATAGCTATAACTAAAAACAAACTAAAAACTACTTCCAAAACTATTCAGCTTTGATATGAATGAGTATTGTTGGGTTCATTGAGAACATGGTTGTTGTTCAATAATAAAATTAATCCTCAAAAATACAACTTGCCTAATAATTCTGCACTCCCTGTATTTATTATGCCATGGAGACGGCGATATATATTTTGGAGGAGCTGCGCTGTCTACTTGAATCTCATAGCGCTGCCTTTGAAGAGAAGCTGCACGCGGCATTTAGCTTTACAGAAAATTATGCTTTGCAAAACAGCACATACAGCCTGAGCAGGTCTCAGTGAAATGTGGAGGCTGTGGTGTGGTGGAGCTCCAGCATCTGCTGCCTGCCAATGACGAAGCTCATTCTGCTCCTGCAGAGCTCACAGTCCGAGATGTCAAGGCTAAACTACCGGATGACAATATAGAGAGCTCTATTGCCCAATCGAGTGAAGACAAAATCCATGGAACAAGCGGTTTCTTGAATATTTGGCACTCGCTATTTGCATCTACTGAGCTTCCTGCTGCGGAGCCTTCAGTGTGGGTAGCCAGCGCTGAACAGACAACAACTTACACGATGGGCTGTAATTCCAAAATGAGGGCATGTAAAGGGGGACTCTACTGGCCTAATATGCATGCACCCAAAAATAACGTTATGTGCACGAATAGTGATGATACCTACCATCCTTCCCTGTACAATTTCACTGCATCTAAGGTGGAGCCTTGAAGGCAGGACTGGGACTGGTCTTGACAAGCACCCTACCATCCTTTCCTACACAGGTTTGCTGTATCTAACATGGGATCCTGGAGGTTAATTACAGGCTGTTTGTGGAGATCAAGGCAAGAACCAGTAGATGCATAGCCTGCTGTATTGCATTTGGTTCTGGCTTTGCTACATGGTGCTGGTTGGGACATAGTTACTCTAGTCTAACTACCTGCCCATTTGCAGCCTGCATATGTCCATTCTAACATATGGCAATGAACTGTAGTCACAAAGCCTGTTCTATTGTATTGCATTGCCTTAGTTTTTAGTGTTCCTATAAGGCTGTTAAGTAAATATCATAATAAGATCTTTTCATCTGGGTGTAAAATTCTATAAATATTATGCTCTAAACTATGAGAATGCTCCTAATGTTGTTCTGGTTTGGCTATGGGTCTATTTGCAGCTTATAAATATATGTTCACCCTGGACTGTGACAAGTAACTGTAGTCACACAGCCTGTTCAGTTGTGTTGTATTGCCTTAGTTTTAATGTATCATTTGATGTTAAGTTAAATATCACAATATGATCTTCTCATGTAGATATCAAATCCTATCAATACTATGCTCTAAACTGCGAGAATGTTCCTCATGTTTAACTACGTGTATATTTGCAGCCTGTGTCTGTCAACTTTTAGATCCCATGGTACTTACTTTCTTAGGACACTTTGTCAGACCCATAGTTTCAGACACCTTGCACTCTCTATGACCCTTTAGCTGATTATCAATTCCTACCTTGGTATGCATATGCTTAAAAAAAGGATAAACTTATATGCTCTTGTACCACACATAGTAGCTAGCTTATAGGACTGCCTCTTCACTTACACCCCAGAACATACTTTAGTCAGAGCCCTATTTGCATTTCTAGCGATTTAAACTTTACTTAATTTTTCACTCTGGGATGGCGCCTTGCTGTTAGCGGTCTCGACGGCGAGACGATGAGTCCCTAACTTCAGCATTTAGGTGTTTGTTAGATTATCATAAATTTACCAGTTTAAACATTAGAGCCACATATACACCTTTTATAAAATTAAATACCTGTTCACACGGGTTTATCCATTACCTCCCTTGTAGGCTTAAGATATGATTCTGCAGTGGCTATCATTTTTCCTATTGCTAATATTCTACAACAGTCCACATCTAGGCGCTCAACAAGAGATCTAATTTTCTCTTCTGTTTACCTAGCAGAGGAATCCACTTGGCTTACAGTCCATATCTTGTTTGGCCCTTGAGACCTGTTTCCTGTGACAACACCAAATGATGCCACTAGCTTATTGACCCCTACATCCTATTTAGATATAACCCCCAGGTTTAAGTGTAGCTCCATCCTCTACTAAGTACTTAAATGTTGTAAATTAGTTATTTTCTGGCAGAGCCCCTTCTATAACTTCTTAACGCTATACTGTTCTGTTAAAGTACTACAAAAATAAAAAATTAGGTTTACAAGATGAGACACAAAGTGGCCTCTTCACTTTCAGATGCCTTCTATAAATAGTATTACCACTTAAGCACTTGAGGTCCAAGAGTGGCCTCCTTAATCCATTTTAGAGGGTTTATAAGTAGAACAACACCCACCATTAATGATGAGCACTGCATTCTTTTCCCGAACTTTACAGCGCAATACTAACTACTCAGAGATTAGTGTCATTTTAATGTGATGCACGTAAAGCTTTCTAATTGTATTGTAATCATATGCTTTGTTTACCCTTTGTTTGCTCATCGTATATTTTTTGTACACCTGTACATGAACCTCAATAAAAAAAAAAAAGCAGAAAAACAGCTACTTCATATACACAAATAAACTGAAAATGCAATTTCTCATAAATTTTATACTATGCAGCTGGTATAACAAGTCATTGAAAATACATTCATATAAAAACAATTTTACAGTGTACTGTCCCTTTAATACTGGTCTTGTCTGGTTATTAGGGTGGGCTACTTGCTATAATCACTTTCCAGCTATACAGCTACAGGTTCCGGGAAGAAAGCAGGACCTTTTGGCGGAGATACCCAGTCGGGGTATCCATTGTCTGTAACACTCCTATACCTACCTCAGTATGCTCTCATGACTAACATTGCTGGCATATATAGAGTGCTCTCCTATGTCTACTTCAGTATGCTCTTATGACAAGTACTGCTGCCATATATAGAGCATGCTCCTGAGCATACCTCAGTATGTTCTTGTATCAAACACTGCAGCTATATAGAAAGCGCTCCTGACCCTACCTCAGTATGCTCTAATAACAAACACTGCTGCCATATATAGAGCATGTTGTTGTGCCTACTTCAGTATGCTCTAATGATAAACACTGTTGTCATATAGAGAGAGCACTTCTGAGCCTACCTCAGTATGATTTTAGGACAAACACTGCTGTCATATATAGACACAACAGATAAAGTAAAGCTTAGCACCTGGAACTCCCATCTGGTGTAGTGCACGTAGGACATACAGCACTATGAATAAGCATCTGTTTATTAAAGCAAAATGTGCACATTTACCCGTCTGTTATGCTTTAATAAACAGATGCTTATTCATAGTGCTGTGGACTACGCATCTTTTTGCCATATATAGACAGTGCTCCTGTGCCTACCTCTATATGGACTAACGACAAGCACTGCTGCCATATACAGAGCACGCTCCTGTTCTACCTCAGTATGCTCTCATGACAAGCACTACTGCCATGTATAGAGTGCGCTCCTGAGCCTTGTCTCATGACAAGCACTGCTGCAATATATAGAGCAAGCTGCTGTTGCCTACTTCAGTATGATCACATGACAAACACTGCTGTCATATATAGAGAGCGCTCCTAAGCCTTCCTCAGTATGATCTCATGACAAACACTTCTACCATATATAGACAGTGCTCCTGTGCCTACCTCTGTATGGGCTCAGGACAAGCACTGCTGCCATATATAGAGCACACTCCTTAACCTACCTCAGTATGCTTTCATGACAAGCACTACTGCCATGTATAGAGTGCACTCCTAAACCTACCTCAGTATGCTCTCATAATAAGCACTGCTGCCATAGATAGCGTGCACTTCTAAGCCTACCTCAGTATGCTCTCATGACAAGCACTGCTGTACATATAGAGCATGCTCCTGAATCTACCTTTGAATGCTCTAACGACAAACAGTGCTGCCATTTATAAAGCACACTTGTGAGCCTACTTCAGTAAACTCTGATGACAAGCACTGCTGTCATATACAGATTGCACTCTGATTTCATAAACTGGTGTTGTACAATTTAAGCGCACTAGAGTCAAACATTGTGCAATGCAAAGTGCCTACAAAAACAAACAAAACCATGTTTAGACATTTTGTATATAAGAAATTGGCAACATGTGCAATAGCTGATTGGTTGGTACACTATGCATGGAGCTTACCTATCCAATAAGTGCTCTTTATGCAGAGACTGGGCATGAGCACATAGTGCCGATCTGGTCATCCCAGAGGCAGAACTTTTTTTTATTTTATTTTCTGCAATGAGATTGTTTTTGTGAAAAATTTTCTGCAGTGTCTTAAAATAAATTTGTTATGCCCTGACTCACCGTTTCTGCAATGTGATATTACCCTGTACCACACTGGAGTTCAGGAAGGGGGGAGGAAACTGACACACATACATACAGATATACACACACACACAGATACAAACATACACACACACACATACATTAAAGAACAAAAAAAAATCTTGCTCCTAAGTATTTTGATTGGCTCCTAGAATAAATTTGTTAAGCCCTGACTTACCTTTTCTGCAATGTGCTGTTACCCTGTACCGCACTGGAGTTCAGGAATGGGGAGGAAATTGAAGAGAGAGGAACGTAGTAAATAATTAAAGGATTACTTTCTGTTATAATTTTTAAGCTAAACAACTAACATATTAAAGTTAATATACATTAATTAAAACCTACTGACCTATATTTTCTCCAAAACGAAGTTTCATAACGTTCTAAAAGTTATATCTTTTATTCGCAGATGATGTCACGTTATCCTGCCCACTATTTTCAGCACTGCGTGTTCAAAATACTTAAACCAATAACTTTGTGTTTAAAGCGCCATTTTGAAACCTAGGTATTGTAAACGGATTGGTACAGAGCAAAGGATACCCACGGAGTGGGTTTGGAAAACAATTACATTTGCAGACAAGATTTCTGATATACGGTAGAGATATGTTAATGAAATGCTATTGATAAAAAGCATATTTGGGGTAGTTAGTTAGTAACAGGCATAGAAAATATTTACTTACAGTGGCCCTATGTTACAAACTGCTGTTTGTAACTGGCCCTTTAAATGAAAAATTGCCCTGCTTCCCTGGATTTTGGAGAAGCCTATTTGCCAGCCTCCTTCCACATGACTATGGCCCCTGGAAGATTGTGCCCCTGAGGACATATTGACTTTTGTTGGGTGTGTGTGGCCCTTTAAGAACCATCTGGGGACATATTGTGACTTTGATGAACAATGCCCCTTTAAGACTATGTCCCCAGACCTGTGAAATGACTTGTCCCTGGCTTTCTCCCACTTGGTTCAGTTTCATTGTGTGCCATTAAGAGTTAAATTTTGTTCAGCTTCAAGAAACCTATTCTAAATACAAGTCTGCTGGGATTAGCTCTAATTAGGTTTAGTGATCAACTTTCCCATTGTCTAATCAGACTAGTATTGATAAGGTGGACCGCATTGTTTTATTGTGTGTAATGTTATCTGCTGAAGTAAATGTTGTGGCCTGTCAAAGGGAGTGTCTCTCTATCTAATATCAAATGTGTGATGGGGGATTTTATGCCTCCCCCTGAGAGTGTCCTGTTTGCATGTAACCTGAATAAAAGCAGGCTGTGTGCTCCAGCACATCAGACCTATTTTCTGTCCCTCTAACTTGCAGCTTTGACTCATGTTTGTAGGGGACAGCTTCAGCTAATATCACTACAGGGATTGCTGACTATGGTGCTGATGATTCTTTGGTGAGCGCTAGGAGCATCCTTTTCTACGGTCCAACTTCCAGCCAGCCTGGAGGCAACCGTAACATTTGGCGGCAGCGGTGGGATTGGCGTCCTAGCGCAAGGAGCAGCACCACAACAGCACTGGTATCGTAGGAAAGTTATTGAGGGCAACGCTAGCCACTGCGCAGCGTCCCTACCTACAGCAGCATGGAGCTGACAAGATACTGGTCAGAACCCTGTGAAGAGCACCTCAACCTGATCCGTCGCTATGAGGGCGCGGATTTCGTTCCAGAGGTAAAGAGGCGGCTAGTCCGATATGGTCCAGACCCTGCACAGGAGGTAGTCAGTCGCCTCATCCGGGAATTGGCTACTGAGAACGAAGCGGCACGAGCCTTTGAGCGCCAACTGTGGAGTTTGAGGGTATGGACACCTGGTCTCTCTCCCCAGCCGCAGCATGTTCCACAGGGAGAGGAGAGCAGCGACCTCCCTCCCCAGCGGCAGTATACCGTGCAGAGGGAAGAGACAACCGGTCTCCTTCCCCAACCCCAACCAGAGATACCAGAGGCAGCAGGCCTTATAGACTGGTCCTGGGAGGACCCCCAGCAGGCAGGTGGAGATGGGACCGCAGTCTCTCTACCGGCCCTACAGGGATGCTGGGCAGGCGGCCCAGATCCCCAGCGACAGACCCAGCTACAGGGAGGGGAGAGCATCGACCTCCCTCCCCAGCCGGAGTGTGCCTTCCAGGGAGAGGAGACAACCGGTCTCTCTCCCCAGCCGCAGCATGTTCCACAGGAAGCGGAGAGCATCGACCTCCCTTCCCAACGGCCGCCGGAGTATCAGGAGGAGGAGGTAAGCCAATCTCCCCCTCCCCAGCTAACTCCTAACTTGGGCCCAGGGTTAACAGTGGAGATGTTAACCCCCACTGACCCCCACGTTCCCTTTGCCACCGGGCAGGACTATGCCCCAATTCCCCCAGCAGAAGAGCTGGCATCAGGACAGAGCGCTGCTGGCCTCTGCCCTACAGACCTTGTCCTTGTTACAGGACTGGCCTGCAAACCCCTCACCCCAGCAGAAGCGCTGGCACCAGGGCAGAGTGCCGCTGGCCTCTGCCCCCCAAGTACCATCAGCTATTTGCCCAGCTGCGCCAGGAAGGCCGAGGATGCTGCACTTTCATCCTGCAACCTGGAACTTACAGGCCAGTACTACGTATTGTGGGGGGGCTACTTTGCTGCTAACGATTATTTGTGGGTGGGTTGCGAGACTAACTTAGGCACTGACCGGCAGAAGGTCAGGTGCCTGGTTAGTCTCCCTCCAAAAGGGGAGATATGTTACAAACTGCTGTTTGTAACTGGCCCTTTAAATGAAAAATTGCCCTGCTTCCCTGGATTTTGGAGAAGCCTATTTGCCAGCCTCCTTCCACATGACTATGGCCCCTGGAAGATTGTGCCCCTGAGGACATATTGACTTTTGTTGGGTGTGTGTGGCCCTTTAAGAACCATCTGGGGACATATTGTGACTTTGATGAACAATGCCCCTTTAAGACTATGTCCCCAGACCTGTGAAATGACTTGTCCCTGGCTTTCTCCCACTTGGTTCAGTTTCATTGTGTGCCATTAAGAGTTAAATTTTGTTCAGCTTCAAGAAACCTATTCTAAATACAAGTCTGCTGGGATTAGCTCTAATTAGGTTTAGTGATCAACTTTCCCATTGTCTAATCAGACTAGTATTGATAAGGTGGACCGCATTGTTTTATTGTGTGTAATGTTATCTGCTGAAGTAAATGTTGTGGCCTGTCAAAGGGAGTGTCTCCCTATCTAATATCAAATGTGTGATGGGGGATTTTATGCCTCCCCCTGAGAGTGTCCTGTTTGCATGTAACCTGAATAAAAGCAGGCTGTGTGCTCCAGCACATCAGACCTATTTTCTGTCCCTCTAACTTGCAGCTTTGACTCATGTTTGTAGGGGACAGCTTCAGCTAATATCACTACAGGGATTGCTGACTATGGTGCTGATGATTCTTTGGTGAGCGCTAGGAGCATCCTTTTCTACGGTCCAACTTCCAGCCAGCCTGGAGGCAACCGTAACACCCTTTAAATTGAGAAAGAATGAAACAGTGACACCTGCAGGCAGAAATTAAAAGTGCAGGCAAAAAAAAAATTCTGCAGAAATGGTACATTTTCTGCGATGAGATCGCACATCGCAGTATGTTCTGCCTTGGGGCTGGTCATTAACAACATTAGTAAAGCAAGATTGTATACACAGCAAGGTAGAGACTTCTGTACATTACCAATATACTATCAACCCCTTTGTCCCTTTAAGACGATGAGATCACGGAGGTTTCTGGTCAGTTAATGTAAATATTTTCCCATTCTGATGACAAAACCAGGTGACATACATGTGACGTCCTGCTTACCTCCGTGTGCATCAGGAAAGTTTGAGGTTTGGTTCTCAGTCTTGGCAAACATTTTCTTGTTCAGCACAACTGAATTTGTCAGATATTCTTATAATGTTTCCCCTTTACTGGCAAACGCAGTGACGTCTATTGTACGTGATCTTCACAGTAACAGGAGCCTAAACACAGAGAGATGAGAGAGAGACACTCATGTACAGTTCATTGTCATATGGGGTATACATTAAAGGGACAGTCTAGTCAAAATGAAACTTTCATGATTCAGATAGGACATGCAATTTAAAAAAAAAACAAAAAAACTTTCCAATTTAATTTTATCATCAAATTTGCTTTGTTCTCTTGGTATTCTTTGTTGAAAGCTAGTCTTCGGTAAGCTCATATGCTAATTTGTAAGGCCTTGAAGGCCGTCTCTTATCTAAGGGCATTTTGACAGTTTTCCACAGCTAGAGGGCGTTAGTTCATTTGTGCCATATAGATAACATTGTGCACATGCACGTGGAGTTACCTAGGAGTAACTGATTGGCTAAAATGCATGTCTGTCAAAACAACTAGAATAAGGGGGCATTCTGCAGAGGCTTAGATACAAGGTAATTACAGAGGTAAAAAGTGTATTAATACAACCATGCTGGTTATGCAAAACTGAGGATTGGGTAATAAAGCTCTAGGCACACTGAGCAACGGGTCCATATCTGGCTTCCCGCATCACCCTTAGGGAGAATGGGTAATAAAGGGATTATCTATCTTTTTAAACAATAAACATTCTGGAGTAGACCGCCCCTTTAACTTCTCTAACAATACATAGCTTTTTTATTTTATGTTATTATTTACAAAGCCTTAACCATTTAATTTGCGCCATTTGACAACCTTGTGCTGAAGCTGTTTACAACCATTTACATTTATTGTTTTTGAATATCAACTTCAATGTGTTTATTTCTTCTGTGAGTTACCTACACAAACTATATGCTGTATTTTCAATAGACCTAGCACTTTTAGAAACCAACTTTAGTTTTCATTAATTAATGAAAATATAAGCCCAAATTGGTGATAATTCTCTGGAATTCCCTTGTGTACCCATGCACAGTTTTACACTATACTGCAGTAGCTTATAGCAAGTGAAACAAAAAGCATTTATTTTTTTTCCACATCACCAACATTGTTTAATGGCACCTAGAGTTTGATAAGAAGCGCTATTTATACCCTGGCAGTTCCCTCAATTAAACAGACTCCCAGGATTCAAGTATCGGCTGAGTCACAGGGATGAATAAACTTTTATCAGTTTGTCTGAGCTACTATCACTTAAAGGGACAGCAAACACCTTGCAATTACAGGACATTCCTGTTGTGTTGCTATAGAATAACATATCAGCCAAGTCTAACATTAACATCCTTCTTTACAGCAGTTATTTTTCAATAGCCAATCTCCACCCAGCATTTTCTTTATTTAGAGAAGACAATCTGGGGTTTAGCCCATAGACAACAAGGCTAGCCCCAGTATGTAGCCGAGTTAGCCTCGAGAAGCCAGCAGGGGTGCACCCCAAGTTCTTAGAATTAGAAATTGCCTAAAGTGAATGTAAATTTTTATGCTAAAGTGCCCGTTTTTTAAAAATTTGATTAAAAACAGGGGCACTTTAATTCATAAAAATTTACATTTCACTCATGTTGTAAAAAATACTTACCTTTTAATCTTGACAGCCGCTCAAGCTTCCTCCGCCCGTCGCAAAGCCTCTTCCTGGGTCTAAAATGTGGAATCCGGCTTCCTCCAATCACGGCTTTGAATCAGACACCGATTCCCCCCCCGGGGGGGGGGGGAGCAGTGATTGGAGGATGACCAAAGGTTGAATTAAAGTGCCCATGTTTTTAATCGAATTTTTAAAAACCAGGCACTTCAGCATCAAAATTTACATTCACTTTAATTTTCTGAACCAAATGACACAGAAAAGGGGCAAAATAGATAGTGAAAATATATTGCAAAGTTATTTCATTACATAGAACTAAACATTTAAAAAACAGATAAACTCAATATGCTTACTGTACAGTATATATATATATATATATATATATATATATATAAAGTTCCCTCTACCTCGCACATACACAGACCCCTCACCAGTATCTTCTATACAGCTATATATAATTATAGAGATGTTCCCTCTGCCTCTCACAAATACAGACCCCTCCCCAGTACCTTATAGAGATACATATTATCACAGACAGGTTCCCTCTCAATCAAACCGAGCCAACTTCTACAAAAACTTAGTAGAGAGGTTCCATACAAACACAACCCTCTCTGCAGCATCTTATATACAGATATAGATTATTATAAAAAGGTAATAGTCTATTATAGTGTTCAAATGCTGTTAAAACAACTAATTTTAACACTAGCAACACTGTAGTGCTATGTGTTTAACCAATGGTTAATCACATTGTTAAAGGGATATGAAACAATTTTAGACAACTTTCTAATTTACTTATATTATCAATTTTTCTTTGTTCTCTTGGTATCATTTTTTGAAAAGGAGGGACATATGCTAAGGAGCCAGCCCATTTCTGGAGCACTATTTGGCAGCAGTTTTGCAAGAATGGTATCCATTTGTAAAACCACTAGATGGCAGCACTAGTTCCTGCCACGCCCCAAGACAGAACGTCCAGTGATCTGAGCTGTCATTGCAGAAAATGCAGAATGTCTGCAAAAAGAAAAGGACACATGCAGGAACAGTCAACGATTTAACTTTCCAGCGCTGCTCCACATTTGATTGTTCTCTTCAAACAGCAGTGCGCTCTGGCTGCACTGTGTAAGTTTTCCTTACCACAGTGCATCCAGAGCAAAGTGCTGTTTGAAGAGAACAGTAAAATATGCAGTAGCGCTGCAAAGCAGCAGTGCATTTGTTTACTAGCGCAAACCTTTCCCAGTCTGCAAAGCTGTTTTTTTTCTGAATCTAAGACGTTCTTATGAGCAATGCACATTTTTATTACTACATTTTTATGTTAGACCAAGAGAAAAGGAAACTAATTTATTCAAGAGACATTTTATACAATTTATTTTGTCTGCGGCTAATTTGCAATTCAATTTTCAACTATTGCACTATATAATAAAACTTTAAAAATTACTTTATCCTCCAGTTAACCAACACATTACAATTGAACTGGCGCTTTAGTGTAACTGCCTAATTTAAAATTAAATTTTATTTAAAATTATGATCTGCAGCAAGTTTTTCACTAAAAAAACTCATCGCAGAAAGTGAAAAAAAAATCTGCCTCTGGGCTGACATGTAGTGCCCCAGATGCCTATCTAGTTATCTCTTCATTACGGAATAACATGGGAACAAAACAAATTTGATAATAGAAGCCCCAAGGCAGAACACTGTGCAATCTGCGTTCTTATTGCAGAAACTGAAGGATCTCTGCAGAAAGAACGGCAGTTAAAAAAATTTTTGCCTGCACTTTTAATTTCTGCCTGCAGGTGTCACTGTTCCGTTCTATCTCAATGAAAATATTTGCTACATCCCTCTCTTTTCAATTTCCTCTCACGTCACTTCCTGATCTCCAGTGCGGTACAGGGAACAGCACATTGCAGAAAAGGTAAGTCAGGGCTTAACACATATATTCTAGGAGTGTAGGAGCCAACCAAAATACTTAGATTTTTTTTTTGTTCTTTAATAAGTGTGTGTGGTGTGTATATGTGGTGTGTGTGTGTGTATACGGTGTGTGTGTGTATATGTGGTGTGCGTTTGTATATGGTGTGTGTATATATATATATATATATATATATATATATATATGGTGTGTAATGGATATATATATGGTGTGTATGTGTATATGTTGTTTGTGTATGGTATGTATGTGTGTGTATATGTTGTGTGTGTATATATATATATATATATATATATGGTGTGTATGGTATGTATGTGTATATGTTGTGTGCGTGTGTATATGGTGTGTGTGTATATATATATATATGGTGTGTAATGTATATATATATGGTGTGTATGTGTATATGTTGTTTGTGTATGTTATGTATGTGTGTGTATATATATATATATATATATATATATATGGTGTGTATGGTATGTATGTGTATATGTTGTGTGCGTGTGTATATGGTGTGTGTGTGTATATATATATGGTGTGTATGTGTATATGTTGTTTGTGTGTGTGTATGGTATGTATGTGTGTGTATATGTTGTGTGTGTGTGTGTGTATATATATATGGTGTGTATGTGTATATGTTGTTTGTGTGTGTGTGTGTGTATATGGTGTGTGTGTGTGTGTGTGTGTATATGGTGTGTGTGTGTGTGTGTGTGTATATGGTGTGTGTGTGTGTATATGGTGTGTGTGTGTGTGTGTATATGGTGTGTGTGTGTATATGGTGTGTGTGTGTGTGTATATATATATATATATATATATATATATATATATATATATGGTATATGTTATAGGCTCACACTGTGATCCCCTGTGCCTCACACACACAGCTCACTTTCCAGTACCTTATATACAGAATTCAGATATATAACATTGAGATCCTCTGTGACCCCACACAAAGCCCCCTCCCCAGAATACTATATACAGATATTATATATTATAGTTTCCTTCTGTCTCATACCACCCCTCTTCAGTACTATAAACGAAGATATACATATAATAGAGGAGTTACCTATGCCTCAAACACACAGTCCCCACCAGTACCTTATATACAGATATAAAATATGGTGGCCCCCTATGCCTCGCACACACCCCTCTTCCTCACACACATATTATAGAGAGGTTCCCTCTGGCTCACACACCTTACCCAATCTCCAGTACCTTATATACAGACACCTAATATTATGGTTCTCTCTGCCTCTAAAATAAAGTCTTCTGCAGTAGCTTATACAGATATAGTCACTAAGAGAGGTTCGTTGTGAAACACATATCTCCCCAGTGCTTTATACACAGACACATCACCAATTAGAAAGTTACCTACATAGAACAACCATATAGATTGCTGAACTGAGGCAGTGAGGCGGTAGCAGCTTGTTCCGTAGTGTAGTAACTACAGGACGGCAGCGATCACATGGTACACACCGGAAGCTGCATCCATTGAAGTTACCCAATACCCACCCAGCTACTTCCTGTAGTACTTGTTCCCGTGTGGTTACAGCAGCCATGTGACTTATGACATCATAGGTCCTTCTGATGGAATGGAAGTAGCTGCTACACTATCCGTATTCAACATGGCTGATTCACGTAGGTAAACACAAGCAAAGCCACCGTTGTATTAGTGTTATGTACCTGCATATGCTGTACTAAAGAAATCCTGTATGTATGAAGCAACAGGCTCCGGGAGGGAGCTGGATGTGTGTTTGTGAGGCAGATGGAGCCTCTCTATAGTATTATATAGCTGTATATAAGGCACTGGGTATGGAACTGCGTGTGTGATGCAGTGGGAACCTCTCAATAACTTACATCTGTATAAAAGGTAATAGGGATCGGTTTGGATGTGTGTGCGGCAGTGGGAAAATCTATATACAAATTTAGATCTGTATATAAGGTGCAGGGGGGCAGTGAGTGTTAGACACAGGGCACCTCCATATAATAATATAGATCTGTTGATAGGAAAGGGTTGTGTATATGAGACACGGGAAACCTCTCTATAATAATATAGATCTGTATATAAGGTACTGGGGAGGGGCGATGTATGTGAGACAAGCAATCTCTCTGGGTGTATGTGTGAGGCAGAGCCTATAATTAATAATACAGTTCTATATATATACGGTACTGGGGAGGGGGCTGTGTGTGAGGCAGAGGAAGACTTTCTAAAATTTTATATTCCTGTATATAAGGTAGTGAGTAGGTTGCTGTGTGTGAAGCTGAGGGAACATACATTATTAAATGTTTATATATAAGGGGAGAGTGTATTTATGACATATGGACCCTTTCTATAGTACTGTGTATCTCTGCTTGATGTTCTATAGGGGGCGTTTTATCAAGCTGAGGCGGACAGGGGCACATATATACGGGCCCCTGTCTGCCGCAGCTCGCCTCTGGCGGTCTGAATTCTCCTGGAGTAATTCAGCATTGCACACGAGCGCTATTTTGCGCTTGCGTGCAATCGTGCCCGGCAGGAGCTGTCAATCTCCCCGGTCGGAAAAGACCGGGGAGATTGAATTTTGCCAAGCAAGAGGTGGCGAAGAGGTTAGCAAAGCAGCGGTCTGATGACCACTGCTTGTTAAATATGGCTTGCAGGTTCTCGTGTGAAAACCTGCAGCCGTAGGGGCTCAAAGGCTGGCGAAAGCCTTTGATAAATTGACCCCTTATTAGTGGGTGGTGCATGTGATACAAAAGGGATCTCTATAGGTTCAATGTATAGGGCTCGATTTATCAAACTTTGTTCAGGATCGCCTTTCAGTTCTCCGACAAGTACTCTGCATATCGCCATCTGATAGGCGCACATGTGCGCCATTATTTATCATTAAACTGGTCGTATTTCTACGTTACTTTCCAAAGGCGAGATGTGGCGTGATATTGATAAATCTCGCCGTTATTCGTATTTTTGCGCCATATTTATTATGAAAAATTAGTTCAATTTAAGCGCATATTAGAAAGAAATGTGAATTATTATTGATTACATTTTAATATACATAAATAAAAATTGGTATTGTTCAATTATTCAATTTTATTAATTAGATGTATATAACTACAGTGCTTTTCAGTAAACACAAACTTTATGGATATTTCCGATATTAGATAAAAATGTCATCATACACATATCAATCTCTGAAGGGATAGAAGTTCCATGGTAACATTAAAATGTAATGCTGAAAATACCACAATTGTTTGATATCTACTTTATTATTTGTTGTATCAATGTTTATATTATTTAAGAAACAACATCAAGATGTATTAACTGTTTAACAACTTATATAAACATGTGCTTATGTATTGCAAAGATATAACCCAACTCTTTGATCTAACCCAACTCTTATATTTATATCCACCCCCCCTCAACACAAATTGCGCTGTTTTCTTTATTTTTACAATAAAATAATTATTAACTTTTTTAGATGAAATAAACACACAGACAACTCAAAAATTATATTGTAACAGCAATCTATTTATTGATAACAAATAATAAAATATATTTTTTTTTCATAAAAATATAAATAAATAATGTTATTTCCACATGAAAAGAAAAATAATGTTTTGCTTTATTGTTTATAATTAAAAAGATTTATATTTTTCTCTTAAGTTTTGAACTTTTATGTATGTCCTCATCAAATTATTTTCAACTTCCAGCAGGGTATCCAAAATTTCTTTTTTGTTGATAGTTATTTCTTGATCTTTAGGCACTGTACCAAAGAGAAAAAGAACATAAGTTATATTAAGGAACATGTAATCAATTGAATACATTTCTGTTCAGTATTACAAGATAACTAGTGTTTTATGTAATGCTAACAAGAAACACAGAAAACGACTAATATCTTGTTAGAAGGTTTTATCTACACCTCTGTTGTTATTTAAAAGCATGTCATCTTGATAATACTGTGTACACGCACATGCATCTTTTGTTCCACACAATACTGACAATTGCAATTGAATTTCATAAAGCTAAAGATTGTTATGATACAAAAGAACTCACTCCAATCATAGCATTGCGTTGAATTTGATGAATTTGATTGTTGCTCTTCTTCATGTTCAAGGTTCTGTCCTTCATCTTGAATAGCTGTAAGACATACAAATGAATTAGAACTGGAATAGTTATATAATAGAACAATGCTGATTGAAATCCATATCTTTTTTAAATTTATATTTTATTACAAATAATGACATAAGATCAGGAGTGACTGAATAGACATATGAACCTACATAAATTGTCTTGTGGATGCTCGCTATTTGGAGAATCTTGCATCATGTTATTATTTTCCTCTTCAACAATAATTTCTTCAATGGCATTTTGGTTTTGATCTTCTTCAATCATGTCTATAATATGATTATAGTTATTAACTAGAATAATAGTATTTATTTGTAAGATATATGTGAATTAAATCTACCTTCATTGTCACATTCATCATCAATGATGGGCATCGGCCTTCTGCGACGTTGTCGCCTCTTTTTTTTTTCTCCCTTTTTGTATAAAATTTAGAACATATAAATGTTAATATCAATGAATAGTTATCTTAATACTATACATTTTATTAACTATATTCATACCGGTTGTAATGATAGCCTCAGACTCCAGAAAAACAGTCGGTAGTGGATCACATTCAGCTTCTGGACTGGATGGATTCCAGTTTATTGGGCTCAGATAACGGGGCCTTCTTCTATTTTTGACTGTAAAAGTAAAATACAATTGTATTGTTAATCTATTTTACAGTACACCATACATCTGACAGAAAGAATTTCATTGTTAATACTGTTTTACAAACTGCAATCAAGGTCAAATGGATACAAAAACTGAAATTATATTTTTGTACAAAGTTCAAGATTATGTAAACAAAGTAACAACTAATGACAGATTACAATAGAGTTAAAAAATTGATACACAACTATTACATAAATACTTACATTTCATCACATAGCTTCTTATCAGGGTCCTTAATTTCGATTGTCTCCGGATTAGATCATTATAACGCTTCAGGCACTGTTTTCTAGTCCTATTATGGCCAGACAGACGTCTGACCCGTCGCACCATCTCTGATAAAATTGGATTTCTTTTATCCTGTTCCAATGTGAATATCCCCTTCTTTTTTTTAGGAATTTTTTTTTTTCCATTGTATAGGTGATTATCAGTAATTCACCGATGTAAAACTTCTTGGAACGATTCATCATCACTGTCTGTATGTATCTCTCTAACCATAAAACTCCACCCAATAACGGAACTAATTGTGATTGTAATTGCGCAGTAAAATATACCCATTTAAAAAATGATTTATGTTTAAAAGAAGTAAGTAATGTAATAGCAACTTATTTATTAATAAATATTAAAGAAAAACTATTAACCAAGTTACAATTTTTAAAAAAAATATAGATTACATTTAAGTTGTTACAAAGTGCGTAATAACGTGCACTTTATTTCTACGGTCGATACAAGATAACTGGCACTATGTTTCAACGCTTGATACAATAATGGGCAATAACTTGAACTATATTTCTACAGTCGATACATTTGTTTTAATACTTAACATTTATTTTTATGGCTATGTTCATTGTTACTTCAATTGATACATACAAATGTTATGATTTTAAAAACTGAATGTATATAAAAATATGGACACATCAATTTGAAAAAGAAAACACAATTGACCAATAGGAATAAAGTAAATTGTTAATGTCCAATCAAATGAAAGTTAATAATTTTATTTAAATTATTCTTTTATCTATTCATATTACGCCCCATTTCTGTAACGTTCTAGAAACAAACTTGTTATTGATAATTGTTCATTACTTTATTCTGACTTCGAACGAAGAGACTATTCTTATTGCGCCATTATTTGCTCTAAATTTGCGATGGCTACTGGACAAGCTGGAAAGACGAAAAGTGGTTGAAGTGTGATGTTTAGTCATCGACAAAACTGTATTTTAGTTGAAGCTATCATCGAACATTATGATGTTATTATCGGCTATCAAGCCAAATCTATCAACCCTCAAAGAAAAAAGGCAATTTGGGAACAAATTAGTCGTGCAGTGTCAGCAGAGGGTAGTTTTCCTAAAGACGTCAGGGCCTGTCGGAAGAGGGTGAATGATATTCGTAAGAATATAAAAAAAAAAATCTGTAAGGAAAAACAGTTATCGAAAGGAACTGGTGGAGGCCCCGCATATAGGGCTGAACTGCTTGACTACGAACAGATGCTGTATGCCAGGATGGGGGATGCTGTCGTGGTGGGACTTGATGTTCCATCAGATACCATGGATTTTAGAGGTAAATATCTCATTGCTTGCTGTTAAACGAATAGTCTATTCAGAACTTAAATTTCAGTATTCAGACAGAGCATAACATGGTAATAATTTTTTACTATTAAGATTGTTAATTTGTTAGCTTTGAATATGTATTTAGCAACGTTTTATAGTAAGCTTGGAAGCAGGACCATTGTTGGTTGAGGACCTGGATACCGCTTGCTGATTGGATGGCTACATTTAAAAAGAAACCAATCCTCAAGCGATAACCAGGTGCCACACCCAAAAATGGTCCGGCTTCTAATAGTATTGAATTATATAGTTCTTTGAAATTCCATGCTCTATCCGAATAATGAAAGTATAATTTTCACTATACTATCTCTTTAACATGTATTTTGTATATTCATTTTTGCGTATTTTATTTTAATTTTTTAAATTTTATTTATATGTACTTTAAAGAACAACATGAAGAAGCGTTTGAAACTGAAATAGAAAATGCCCAGGTGGACCGACCATCCGAGTCAGAGTTGACTTCTGAACAACAACAACCCTCAACATCTTCATGTGATATAACATGCAGGGAAGAAACTACCAGTAAGTAAAAGTGTATAACTAAAATGTAAATGTCATTTGTATTAATGAAATGAAAGGACAATGAAATGTAATTAATATGTATTGACTTTCTGACTTTTCTCATGAAAATTCTGTTTATGTACAGAGTAATTTTTTAAAAAGATGTATATGAAAATAAATGTAATTATTGTTACAGGTGTCAGGGAATTACTACAAACAATGCAGGATTCGTCAATTACATTATTTGATGGTAATTATTGGTCCTTTTTTTTTTTATATAAATGTTTTGTTTTTGTTTTTTAAATTATTTTGGTTTACATTCATAGATGAAATAGAAATTACTTTGGAACCACTTGTGACTGACACAGTTTGTCAGGATGATGATGAGACACAAATAGAGGGACAAACTCAAACACAACTTGAGACACCACATGTTGACGAATCAGAATGTGAGGAAGAGATTGAGGATGCACAACAATGTCATATAGATGAACCAGAGAGACCAAATGAAGTGGAACGATTGACAGATATGGCATTGTCTTTCAGAAATGAACAGAATCAATTTTTTAAAGAAATGATTGCATTACAAAAACCGAGAAATAATATACTTCAAGAACAGTTAAATGTTCAAAAGAAGTATTATCAGAAAAAGTTAGAGTTAATGAATAGGCGACATCCAGATGTATAATTATTTTGTTCATATATACCTTTAACTTATCGTGTCTAAACAATTTAACACACTTATAACCTTTGTTAATGTTTAGTGGAGTTTACTGTTTTGAAGTTGATATTATAAAGATTTTTATATTATTAAATAAAGTTTTTTGATTAAAAGTAAATAACGAAACTTATTTATTTTGTTTAAAAGTATTTTGTTTTTATTCAAAACTAGAAATAGATATATATAACTCTATAAATAAATATATATATATGTATATGTATAAATCACACAACACAACTTTGGTAACAAACTATATAATTACTCTCAGAGAAAAAAATAAAATATATATATATATGTATATGTATAAATAACACAACACAACTTTGGTAACAAAATATATAATTCCTCTCAGAAAAATATATATATATATATATATATATATATATATGTATAAATAACACAACACAACTTTGGTAACAAACTATATAATTCCTCTCATAAAAAAAAATAATAATAAAATATATATTATATATATATATATATATATATATATGTATATGTATAAATAACACAACACAACTTTAATAACAAACTATATAATTCCTCTCTGGAAATTTTTTTTATAAATATATATATATATGTATATGTATAAATAACACAACACAACTTTGGTAACAAACTATATAATTCCTCTCAGAAAAAAATAAAATAATAAAATATATATTATATATATATATATATATGTATATGTATAAATAACACAACACAACTTTAATAACAAACTATATAATTCCTCTCTGGAAAAAAAAAAAAATATATATATATATATACACACAATTGTATCTATTTTAAATATAAATTTTTTTTTTTTATTATTGTAATCCAATCCGAAAATTTCCTGAAAGAAAAATAAAGAGGTGTAATTAATAATATAGAAAAAAAAAATATTAACATGTCAATACAGTTTTAATTAGACTTACATCTAAAAAATCTTTCAATTATTTCAAGACGATTTTCCACTCCAGCTCTTGTGGTATGTCTTGTGACAATTTCCTGAGGAACATAAACATCTTCTGGCACATCCTCCAGACACACCTCATCTAGATTTACTTGGGAAATAGCTATATTATGCATGACACCAGAATTATGTCATTACATTTCTCTGGGGAATATTGTAGATCACCACCGGAACGGTCCAACACCCTAAATCTAATTTTCAGTACCCCAAATGTACGCTCAATAGCACTCCTTGTAGACCTGTGAGCTTCGTTGAACTTGATTTCTGACCGTGTATGAGGTATTGGTACAGGTGTCAAGAGCCAAGGCCTACAGGGGTACCCGCTGTCACCTTCAAAAATATAATAAAATTAAAAATTAGCGAGATGTAACTACAGGTTTATGAGGTTCAACTATGACAATTTAAAAATTACAAGAAAGGTTTGAGTAATATAAATATAAAAAGTTTAATATTCACCTAATAGCCAACCGTGTGGCATATATCCACGTTCAAATGCTCCAAATAAAGCCGACTGCTTTAATATGTGATAATCGTGGCATGACCCTGGAAAACCTGATCTTACTGCCCAAAACCTAAGGTTAGAGTCACATACTGCTTGAACATTGAGAGAGTGGAAGTGTTTACGATTTCGATATTGCTCCTCCCTTAAAGCTGGTGGTCGAATTGGAATATGTGTGCAATCAATTGCACCTAGCACATTTGGAATGCCGGCAACTTGATAAAAAACAGATTTTACTTGGTGCCATTCATGTACATTCCTTGGCACATATATAAATTTGTTGAGATGCTTCAAAATAGCTTTTAAGACAGTCCTCAAATGTCTACAAAAAGAAGGCTGACTCATGCCAACCACTGCACTGGACACAGCCTGAAAAGAGCCTGTGGCTAGGAAATGCAAAACTGCCAATAACTTGAGCATTCCCGGTATTGACCTTGTTCTTCTGGTCTGTGGCTCTAGATCATTCTGAATTAGAACATATAGATTTTGTATGCTCTCCCTGTTTAGGCGAAATCTTTTTTTTATCTGGTAATCAGATAATGCCTGAAGTCCACAACGAGGTAGAAAAACTTGTGGAACTCTTTGCCATCTACGTATTGGCAAAATCTCTTCATTTATACGATTTTCATGGCCCCTTGCTAAAGAAATTGCAGACAAGATCAGGAAATAATCCATCTTCTGGCGCTGAAATTATGGAGTAAATTAGATGTTCTCCTATCTCTTCATGGAGAACATTAGTAGTCGTATTAGGAGGAGAACTTTAGGCTCGCCAATGGCGCAAAATAATGATAAATATATATTTTGGAGAGAAATACGTCGTATTCTTGAATATACACCCGGAAAAGGGCGTTTTAAAGCTTTATTTTGCGCAAATGTGCGCCTAGGCGAGGGACATTGAAGGGCGAGAATTTGTCAGTCGTATTTGCACATTTTTCGGAGTATTTGTGATTGATAAATAGGAGATATATTACGACGGCGTGAATTGAGGCGCAAATTGAGGAGAATATGTTTGATAAATCGAGCCCATAGTGTCTATATATAAGGTGTTGTGGAGGAGGCATGTGGGTGAGACCGATACAGGAAGTGTAGAAGACATTAGTGACAATGGTTATAAAAAAAATACATTATTAATTACATAAAGCTTAATTATAAATGTTTTATACACACTGGCACCAATGTCTGTGACACCCCTGCAGTACATCAGCCTTTAGTTCTGCAGCGTATTGCTTAATAATTAGACAAGTAGTGCAAAACTAACCATAAAGCCTTATGTGCTTCCGAAGACGAATAAACAATAAAGATTTAGTTATTTTTTTCCATATATATATATATATATATATATATATATATATATATATATATATATATATATATAGTGTAGGTATAGCCATTATTTATAGATGAGATTGCCATACTGTTGACTCCTGTCATATAAGTTGTAGAAGAATGACACAAAAATAGTTTTGCATTTCATATCACTGCTATTTTCATATTTGGGTATTATTGCAAACTAAAGTTTGTTTCTAAAAGTGATTGGTCTGCTAAAAAATGCATATAATTTGTGTAGGTTAACTCACAGAACCCCCCCCCCCCCCCCCCCCCCCCCCACACACACACACACACACACACACACTGAAATTGGTGTTTAAATACAAACATTTACAAATTATTAGAAACAGCTTCAACACAGAGGTGTCACATTCCTCAAAAATAAAAAGTAATTTGTGACATAATTATATGAACTCTTAGAATAGTTTATTTATTATACTCACTGTCCTCTGATTAATCAATTTTATTCAATTTATCCCTTTGTAACCAAGCAGGGGTTTTCCTGAGTCCTGGTCTGTTTATGATGCTCAGATACAGGCTTTGAACATAAATAATTCAAAGTGTTCCCCCCTATGACAATGAACTGTACATGAGACCCTTTCCCCCCCCCCTCTATCTCTCTGTGTAGGCTCCTGTTACTATGAAGATTACGTACAATACACATCACTGCGTTTGTCAGTAAAGAAGACAATGTCTGACAAGACCGAGAACCACACCTCAGAGCTTCCTGATGCACACGGGGGTAAGCAGGACGTCACATGCATGTCACCTGGTTTTGTCATCAGAATGGGATAATATTAGGGATGCACCGAAATTTCGGCAACCGAAATTTTCGGCCGAAAATGGGCCTATCCTATTTCGGCCAAAAGAGAGACAAGCTGGCCGAAAATTGCATGTTACATTTGTGCCACACTTACACTTGCTGGCCGCCGCTAACCGCATCCATCCACACCTAAATTTAGACTGGTGCAGCTAGAGGCTTTCTAGGCCATTAGGTTAGTAAACTACATTTCCCATAATGCCACTCACGCATGAACAGCACAGCCTCCTCCCTTCCTATCTAGAGTTTGTATCTGAAGAATCTGCAGTGCGTGCACTTCCTGAAAGGCTCCGGTATTTTGTTGATTTAGTGCTGCTGACCTTAGTGAGGAGGATGAGTTGCTCCGGTGCAGGTTCAGCTCTGTTAGAGACAAGGAAGGTTTGATTTACAGCAGCCTAAAACGGAGCAACCCCCCTCTATCTCCAGGCACTACAAAGCTGTAAATCAAACCTCCGTTGTCTCTAAGGGAGCTGAACTGCTGAACCGGAGCAACTCTTCCTCCACACTAACAGCAGGTTAACCCTCTTCCTCCTTACTAATATGGCAGGAGATGTTATTTAATACATATGAGCGGAACCCTGATCTGCAAAACATTTTTCGATGTACATTGCAGGTCATGAGAATGAGTCATAAAATATGGCGAGCAAGGCTGGCTTAATATAAGTGCGAGATCGCAAAGTATCATATTTATAATCTCTCATGTTCCATACACAAACATGCTCATGTGACTGTAGAAATTATCAATGAAACTACAGATCCCATGATGTCTTGTGGTGCGTGTTTGTAACTAGCGAGACTAGCGTTAGCTTTTGCGACTATTTTGAGACAGCATAGCTGCAGGAGGAGAGAAGAAAACTGCTCTGGAGATGGTATGATAGATAGTCCCTGCTATTTATTCATTTGTGCTTGAGTGTACACAGAGTATATTTATTCCCTGCCTGTGTTTATGTGTAGATACTGGTAGTGTTTAGTACTTATAGCGAAGCACTTGTACCATCTTTACATTTATTCTCCACTCGTTTTTTTCTGTCACTGTAACTATTTAGGAGTGATTGGCAACTTTTAAATCCAATCCCTTTTTAGCAGCAGCAGTTAACCCTTAGGCAGCAAAAACAGCAATACTCTGTAGTCTTCAATTAAGTCCCATAGGCAGGATAATAACATACGTGGAACACCTTCCTGATTTAATTTTAGTCAGCTGACATGGGAACTGAAGTTAAAAGATATTACTAATGC
The DNA here is from genome assembly GCF_027579735.1 of Bombina bombina. Taxonomy (NCBI): domain Eukaryota; kingdom Metazoa; phylum Chordata; class Amphibia; order Anura; family Bombinatoridae; genus Bombina; species Bombina bombina. Next base: position 804,824,478 of record NC_069502.1, on the reverse strand, counting down.
TGCTTTTAAGGATCCACTATTTTTTATGTTTTGTTATAGAGCACAAGTATTTATCAGAACTGTCATTTACATAAGTGCCTTAAACAGAGAGCTGTCATTCACATATGTGAATGACAACTCTCTGTATAAAGCACTTATGTTACTGTCTTCTCTCTATAAAACACTTCTGTAAATTACAGCTCTGTATAAGCCTCTTCTATGAATGACAGCTCTCGGTATAATGCACTGCTGCTTATTACAGCTCTCTCTTTTATATAGGGCACTCATGTGACTGACAGCTCTCTGAATAATGCACTTCTATTACTAATAACATCTCTCTGTATAATGATCTTACATTACTAAAAGCTATTTGTATAAGGCACCTCTGTTACTGACACCACTTTGTTGTATGAGGGTCTTCTGTTACTGTCTGCTCCCTGTATAATGAACTTCTGTTACTGGATTCTCTCTATATAAGGTACTTATTGGCTGCTCTCTGTATAAGGCACTTCTGTGAATCACATCTCTCTGTATAAAGCACTAAGGTACCCTATTAATAGAGAGAGCTGTAATAAGCACCAGTGCATTATACAGAGAGCTGTCATTCACAGAAGAGGATTATACAGAGAGTTGTAATTTACACAAGTGTTTTATACAGAGGGAAGACAGTAACATAAGTGTTTTAAACAGAGAGCAGCCAGAATCAGAAGAGCCTTATACAAAGTGCTGTCAGTAACAGATGTACCTTATACAGAGAGATGTCAGTAACAGAATTCTTATACAGAGGGATGTCAGTAACAGAAGTCTTATACAGAGAGATGTCAGTAACAGAAGTCTTATACAGAGAGATGTCAGTAACAGAAGAGGTTTATACAGAGAGCTGTTAGTAACAAGAGCCTTATACAGAGAGATGTCAGTAACAGAAGAGGTTTATACAGAGAGCTGTTAGTAACAAGAGCCTTATACAGAGAGATGTTGGTAACAGAAGAGGTTTATACAGAAAGGTGCTAGTAACAAGAGCCTTATAAAGAGAGATGTTTAGTAACAGGAGAGCTTTATACAGAGAGGTGCTAGCAACTGAAGAGCCTTATACAGAGAACTGTCAGTAAAAGATGAGCTTCCAACAACAAATATCAATAGCAAACTTAGAAGAGTCTTATACAGAGATTTGTTTAAAGGGATAGGTAACCCAAATTTTTTCTTTCATAATTTAGATAGAGCATGTGATTTTACACAACTTTCTAATTTACTTCTATTAATTTTTTCTTAGTGCCCTTGGTATCTTTATTTTAAAAAGTTGGAATGTAAGCTTAGAAGCCAACCCATTTCTGGAGCACTATTTAATATCAACAATTATTCTTCATTCAGTCCTATATAATGGAAACAGATTTAACAGATTTTATTTATATTGGTTTATTAAGTTTATTTTCTGTCTAATTTTGGTGATTTACATTCAATAAAAGTGTGGTTATTTATTTTAATGGCTTGTAGTTTTTCATTTTAGAGTAATTAAATTCATTAAAAAGTCTAATATTATTAATACAATTATAGAAAAAAACCTATTTTAAAATCATTTGGGAAAAAGGTCATTTTCGGTTTTCGGCCAAGGGCATCCTGAATTTTTGGTTTCGGTCCAGAATTTTCATTTCGGTGCATCCCTACTCTATATATATATATATATATATATATATATATATATATATATATGGCAGCAGTTCTTATCATGAGAGCATGCTGAGGTAGGCTCAGGTGTGTGCTCTGTATATGGCAGCAGTTCTTATCATGAGAGCATGCTGAGGTAGGCTCAGGTGTGTGCTCTGTATATGGCAGCAGTTCTTATCATGAGAGCATACTGAGGTAGGCTCAGGCGTGTGCTCTGTATATGGCAGCAGTTCTTATCATGAGAGCATACTGAGGTAGGCTCAGGTGTGTGCTCTGTATATGGCAGCAGTTCTTATCATGAGAGCGTACTGAGGTAGGATCAGGTGTGTGCTCTGTATATGGCAGCAGTTCTTATCATGAGAGCGTACTGAGGTAGGCTCAGGTGTGTGCTCTATATATGGCAGCAGTTATCATAAGAGCATACTGAGGTAGGCTCAGGTGTGTGCTCTGTATATATGGCAGCAGTTCTTATCATGAGAGCATGCTGAGGTAGGCTCAGGTGTGTGCTCTGTATATATGGCAGCAGTTCTTATCATGAGAGCGTACTGAGGTAGGATCAGGTGTGTGATCTGTATATGGCAGCAGTGCTTTTCATGAGCGCATACTGAGGTAGGCTCAGGTGTGTGCTCTTTATATGGCAGCAGTTCTTATCATGAGAGCATACTGAGGTAGGCTCAGGTGTGTGCTCTGTATATGGCAGCAGTTCTTATCATGAGAGCATACTGAGGTAGGCTCAGGTGTGTGCTCTATATATGGCAGCAGTTCTTATCATGAGAGCATACTGAGGTAGGCTCAGGTGTGTGCTCTGTATATGGCAGCAGTTCTTATCATGAGAGCATACTGTTGTAGGCTCAGGTGTGCTCTGTATATGGCAGCAGTTCTTATCATGAGAGCATACTGTTGTAGGCTCAGGTGTGTGCTCTGTATATGGCAGCAGTTATCATGAGAGCATACTGAGGTAGGCTCAGGTGTGTGCTCTGTATATGGCAGCAGTTCTTATCATGAGAGCATACTGAGGTAGGCTCAGGTTTGTGCTCTGTATATGGCAGCAGTTCTTATCCTGAGAGCATACTGAGGTAGGCTCAGGTGTGTGCTCTGTATATATGGCAGCAGTTCTTATCATGAGAGCATACGGAGGTAGGCTCAGGTGTGTGCTCTGTATATGGCTGCAGTTCTTATCATGAGCGCATACTGAGGTAGGCTCAGGTGTGTGCTCTGTATATATGGCAGCAGTTCTTATCATGAGAGCATACTGAGGTAGGCTCAGGTGTGTGCTCTGTATATATGGCAGCAGTTCTTATCATGAGAGCATACTGAGGTAGGCTCAGGTGTGTGCTCTGTATATATGGCAGCAGTTCTTATCATGAGAGCATACGGAGGTAGGCTCAGGTGTGTGCTCTGTATATGGCAGCAGTTCTTATTAGGAGAGCATACTGAGGTAGGCTCAGGTGTGTGCTCTGTATATGGCAGCAGTTCTTATCATGAGCGCATACTGAGGTAGGATCAGGTGTGTGCTCTGTGTATGGCAGCAGTTCTTATTAGGAGAGCATACTGAGGTAGGCTCAGGTGTGTGCTCTGTATATGGCAGCAGTTCTTATCATGAGCGCATACTGAGGTAGGATCAGGTGTGTGCTCTGTGTATGGCAGCAGTTCTTATTAGGAGAGCATACTGAGGTAGGCTCAGGTGTGTGCTCTGTATATGGCAGCAGTTCTTATCATGAGAGCATACTAAGGTAGGCTCTGGTGTGTTCTCTGTATATGGCTGCAGTTCTTATCATGAGCGCATACTGAGGTAGGCTCAGGTGTGTGCTCTGTATATATGGCAGCAGTTCTTATCATGAGAGCATACTGAGGTAGGCTCAGGTGTGTGCTCTGTATATATGGCAGCAGTTCTTATCATGAGAGCATACGGAGGTAGGCTCAGGTGTGTGCTCTGTATATGGCAGCAGTTATGAGAGCATACTGACGTAGGCTCAGGTGTGTGCTCTGTATATATGGCAGCAGTTCTTATCATGAGAGCATACTGACGTAGGCTCAGGTGTGTGCTCTGTATATGGCAGCAGTTCTTATCATGAGAGCATACTGAGGTAGGCTCAGGTGTGTTCTCTGTATATGGCAGCAGCTCTTATCATTAGAGCATACTGAGGTAGGCTCGGGTGTGTGCTCTGTATATGGCAGCAGTTCTTATCATGAGATCATACTGAGGTAGGCTCAGGTGTGTGCTCTGTATATGGCAGCAGTTCTTATCATGAGCGCATACTGAGGTAGGCTCAGGTGTGTGCTCTGTATATGGCAGCAGTTCTTATCATGAGCGCATACTGAGGTAGGCTCAGGTGTGTGCTCTGTATATGGCATCAGTTCTTATCATGAGAGCATACTGAGGTAGGCTCAGGTGTGTGCTCTGTATATGGCAGCAGTTCTTATCATGAGAGCATACTGAGGTAGGCTCAGGTGTGTGCTCTGTATATGGCAGCAGTTCTTATCATGAGAGCATACTGAGGTAGGCTCAGGTGTGTGCTCTGTATATGGCAGCAGTTCTTATCATGAGAGCATACTGAGGTAGGCTCAGGTGTGTGCTCTGTATATGGCAGCAGTTCTTATCATGAGAGCATACTGAGGTAGGCTCAGGTGTGTGCTCTGTATATGGCAGCAGTTCTTATCATGAGAGCATACTGAGGTAGGCTCAGGTGTGTGCTCTGTATATGGCAGCAGTTCTTATCATGAGAGCATACTGAGGTAGGCTCAGGTGTGTGCTCTGTATATGGCTGCAGTTCTTATCATGAGCGCATACTGAGGTAGGCTCAGGTGTGTGCTCTGTATATGGCAGCAGTTCTTATCATGAGAGCATACTGAGGTAGGCTCAGGCGTGTGCTCTATATATGGCAGCAGTTCTTATCATTAGAGCATACTGAGGTAGGTTCAGGTGTGTGCTCTGTATATGGCAGCAGTTCTTATCATGAGAGCATACTGAGGCAGGTTCAGGTGTGTGCTCTGTATATGGCAGCAGTTCTTATCATGAGAGCATACTGAGGTAGGCTCTGGTGTGTGCTCAGTATATGGCAGCAGTTATGAGAGCATACTGAGGTAGGCTCAGGTGTGTGCTCTGTATATGGCAGCAGTTCTTATCATGAGAGCATACTGAGGTAGGCTCAGGTGTGTGCTCTGTATATGGCAGCAGTTCTTATCATGAGAGCATACTGGGGTAGGCTAAGGTGTGTGCTCTGTATATGGCTGCAGCAGTTATCATGAGAGCATACTGAGGTAGGCTCAGGTGTGTGCTCTGTATATGGCAGCAGTTCTTATCATGAGAGCATACTGAGGTAGGCTCAGGTGTGTGCTCTGTATATGGCAGCAGTTCTTATCATGAGAGCATACTGAGGTAGGCTCAGGTGTGTGCTCTGTATATGGCAGCAGTTCTTATCATGAGAGCATACTGAGGTAGGTTCAGGTGTGTGCTCTGTATATGGCAGCAGTTCTTATCATGAGAGCATACTGAGGTAGGCTCAGGTGTGTGCTCTGTATATGGCAGCAGTTCTTATCATGAGAGCATACTGAGGTAGGCTCAGGTGTGTGCTCTGTATATGGCAGCAGTTCTTATCATGAGAGCATACTGAGGTAGGCTCAGGTGTGTGCTCTGTATATGGCAGCAGTTCTTATCATGAGAGCATACTGAGGTAGGCTCAGGTGTGTGCTCTGTATATGGCAGCAGTTTTTATCATGAGAGCATACTGAGGTAGGCTCAGGTGTGTGCTCTGTATATGGCTGCAGTTCTTATCATGAGCGCATACTGAGGTAGGCTCAGGTGTGTGCTCTGTATATGGCAGCAGTTCTTATCATGAGAGCATACTGAGGTAGGCTCAGGTGTGTGCTCTGTATATGGCAGCAGTTCTTATCATGAGAGCATACTGAGGTAGGCTCTGGTGTGTGCTCAGTATATGGCAGCAGTTATGAGAGCATACTGAGGTAGGCTCAGGTGTGTGCTCTGTATATGGCAGCAGTTCTTATCATGAGAGCATACTGAGGTAGGCTAAGGTGTGTGCTCTGTATATGGCTGCAGCAGTTATCATGAGAGCATACTGAGGTAGGCTCAGGTGTGTGCTCTGTATATGGCAGCAGTTCTTATCATGAGAGCATACTGAGGTAGGCTCAGGTGTGTGCTCTGTATATGGCAGCAGTTATTATCATGAGATCATACTGAGGTAGGCTCAGGTGTGTGCTCTGTATATGGCAGCAGTTCTTATCATGAGAGCATACTGAGGTAGGCTCAGGTGTGTGCTCTGTATATGGCAGCAGTTCTTATCATGAGAGCATACTGAGGTAGGCTCAGGTGTGTGCTCTGTATATATGGCAGCAGTTCTTACCATGAGAGCATACTGAGGTAGGCTAAAGTGTGTGCTCTGTATTTGCAGCAGTGCTTGTAACAACATTATACATATAGTGCTCCTCGACATGTGCATGCTCCTGAGAATATCTAGGTATTCTTTCATTGAATGGAGCTGAAGCATTGCTGCATTGTTACATAAACTTATTATGTACAATATGGTGCTGCTCTTCAGTGCATAGCTGGGGGCAGAAGTTAGTGTGGAGCTGGAGGTGCTCTGTCGTATCCCTCTGCGACTTTCTTTTGGGTGCCGTTGTATTGTGATGGCGTCTAGCCAGTACTTATGCTCCCTGGTATCCTCCTTTTCAGTTGCACTTGTTTTGACCAATCTTTATGTAGGGTTATTAGCTATTTAACCTCTGAGGTTTACAGCACACGGATACGTCTATTAGCCCTGTATTGTGTATATCCCAAACCATAACACTTACGTGTATTAAAAGATACAAAAGGGGAACAGGCAGCAAGCTTTTCCTTTAGGTTTGTTCAGCAGCCTTTATTATATCAGTTATGTAAAACCTCACTACACACTGGTGTAGACTGTTATACGCAGGATCCTTCATCAGAGAGCGCTATTGGCATGGTACCCCCTGTTTAATTACTCACATTTACCTATCGGAATTAAGGTATGAATTTTCTGATTGGCTGATGGAATCAGCCAATCAGAATCTAGTTCAATCCGATTGGCTGATCGGAACAGCCAATAGAATGCGAGCTCAATCTGATTGGCTGATTGGATCAGCCAATCGGATTGAACTTGATTCTGATTGGCTGATTCCATCAGCCAATCAGAAAATTCCTACCTTAATTCCGATTGGCTGATAGAATCCTATCAGCCAATCGGAATTCGAGGGACGCCATCTTGGATGACGTCCCTTAAAGGAACCGTCATTCGTCGTTCAGTCGTCGGTCCGGATGGATGTTCCGCGCTGGGGGTCTCCAGGATCCTGCCGCTTCGCTCCGGATGGAAGAAGATCGAAGATGCCGCTTGGAGAAGATGTTTGCCGGTCCGGATGTCCTCTTCTTGCCGGATAGGAGGAAGACTTTGGACCCTCTTCTGGACTTCTTCAGTGGATGTCTAGCCCCCGCTTGGGTTGGATGAAGATATCGGAGCCAGGACCGATCGGTGATACCTGGATGGTGAAGACAAGGTAGGAAGATCTTCAGGGGATTAGTGTTAGGTTTATTTAAGGGGGGTTTGGGTTAGATTAGGGGTATGTGGGTGGTGGGTTGTAATGTTGGGGGGGGGGGTATTGTATGTTTTTTTTTACAGGCAAAAGAGCTGAACTTCTTGGGGCATGCCCCGCAAAGGGCCCTGTTCAGGGCTGGTAAGGTAAAAGAGCTTGTAACTTTTTTAATTTAGAATAGGGTAGGGAATTTTTTATTTTGGGGGGCTTTGTTATTTTATTAGGGGGCTTAGAGTAGGTGTAATTAGTTTAAAATTGTTGTAATATTTTTCTTATGTTTGTAAATATTTTTTTATTTTCTGTAACTTAGTTCTTTTTTA